>NW_011494807.1:2039139-2062478 GCF_000754665.1 Bison bison bison | reverse complement strand
CTTACTTTGTTTGTAGTGTGTTGATATTAGGCAAAATCTCATACCCACAGTCTAGTGTAATCCTAAGCTTTTTAGCTTGCAACAAAGCACTGAAATGTCACACTTAATGAGAAAGAAAACATCATGCAGAGTGTGAGCATTTCCACTCCTTTGGAAAAACATCTTCCTAACTAGGATAATCAGGTTTTGCTGTGACACCTGCTATACTACAGGAGCATGGGAAGAATCTGAAATGAATTCTTCTTCTTCTGTCTCAGTGCATTAAATGATCTGTTGGAGGAATCTGTCTTGAACAAACAGCTAAATAAGTCATAAATCTCTTGATACAACATGAAACAAAATGTAACAGTGATAATACACTGTATTAAATCATTGCTTTCTCTAAGAGCTATTAGCAGCCTTCTGCTCTATTATCTCAGTGATGTGACAAAGAACAGTGAGATACGTGAAGCCACAGGTATGAGAGGTGCTGTGGCAGAGCTTTGGCACTTGCTGCTTCAACAGCATTGTCTAAAATCTGTCATAATTGGTCATTTTACTAAGATGCAAACTTGAATTGTGTGCATGGTTTGTTAGGATGAGGTGAGGAATGTGTCACCAAGCTTTCTCAGGAGCTTTGTCTAGTTTTGATACCTGCAATTCAAGAAAATTTCACTGGTCCTTACTAGAATTCAGTATTGCTTTGAAGTGCTCAAGTATTTGATAATTTAGGGAAAGTGCAAAGTTATTCAGGTTAATTTTGTAAGAATAGAGGCCTGCTAGCAAGCATCACCAACTCAATGGGCCTCAATTTGAGCAGACTCCAGAAGACAGTGGACAACACAGGAGCCTGGCATGCTGCAGTTGCAAAGAGTTGGACGCAGCTTAGCAGCTGAACAACAACAATTAGCAAGTAGAGTTAAGGCTGCTAGAGATCTTCTGAGATCAATGGAACCATTTCCTGGGATTGGACACGTTGTTTGTTGTTCAGTCACTAAGTCTGACTTTTTGCAACCCCATGGGCTGCAGCACACCAGGCTTCCCTATCCCCCACTATCTTCTGGAGTTTATTCAAATTCATGTCCATTGAGTCAGTGATGCTACCTAACCATCTCATCCTCTGTTGCGCCCTTCTCCTTTTGCCTTCAATCTTTCCCATCATCAGGGTCTTTTCCAATAAGTCAGCTCTTCACATCAGGTGGTCAAAGTATTGGAGCTTCAGCTTCAGCACCAGTACTTCCATTGAATATTCAGGGTTGATTTCCTTTAGGATTGACTGGTTTGATCTTGCCATCCAAGTGACTCCCAAGAGTCTTCTCCAGCACCACAGTTTGGAAGAATCAATTCTTCAGTGCTCAGCCTTCTTTATGGTCCAACTCACATCTGTGCATGATTACTGGAAAAACTTTGACTATAAGGATATTTGTCGGCAAAGTGATGTCTAATTTATATAAAATTCTAGGAAGAGATTAGGCTGTTGTGAGTGGTTTAGTTCATTCTTCCCAATTAGAGAACAGCACATAAACCAGCCAAAGACAAGGCTGCTTTCTTGATTGAAGATCCATAAGGAGTAAGTTTTCATAACTCTCTGGATACCTTATTATTTGTGTGTTGCTATCCAGAAGGAAGAAAGCAGCCAGGGAGTTTTGGTGGTCATAGTTTTAAGTTTATAGAAAATGTAAAATTTTATGGTCTTGCCTTGTATGCTTCAGGGTCTACTTATACAAGCACATTTTCTGGCACTAACAGGGCCCTTGAAAATCATGGTATATTGCTGTTCAGTTTTCTGCAGATATTCAGTGGGAACAGTTTTTCTCTCAAACATTTTCAAAACATATTCTTCAAACTAACTTTTGGTGGTTTCCTGGGAGGTAATAACAGCAGCAATTTGCAAAAACTACACCATAACTTTTAAAGAGATAATGGTTTCAGCAGATGCTTTGTAAATCAAAGATAAGCAAAAGACTATTTTGAGAATATCACCATTGCACTGTTGGGTGGTAATCCAAGAAAATATTGACATCCTTGATAGAAACTTACAGTCAACATTTTTTATTTTAGATATCTAGAATTCAAATAGAGTAACGAATGAACAATGAAAAGGGAAAGATAATATTGGGTTGGCCAAAAAGTTCATTTGGTTTTTTACATGCTATCTTATGGAAAAACCTGAACAAACTTTTTGGCCAACCTCAATACTTAAATTATGCTTAGCAGTGACAATAAGGTTTTGAGGAATATGTATGATATTGGCAGATACCAAGTAAAGCAAATAGGACTCTGTATCTTGGCCAACTTAATGGTAAATTTACTATCTTGCTATGAAAGGGGCAAAGAATAATAAAAAAAAAAAAAGTCTTAGTTATTTTCTGTCTAGTTCTCAAGTTTGTTGGCTAGGAACTTTCTGTGAATATTGATGGTACAATATTGTGTTACACAATTTTTCTCCATCAAACCTTGGTAACTAGTTCTCCCTGGGACAAGAAAAATGTCTATGTTAAAATGGGAAAAATCAAGACAACTCTAATGGCTTTTGTTCCATACTAAGGCACACTGAGCAGAATTGTAGTATCACTTAATGGTTGTGAGTGATGAGTGTTAAGAGTTTCCTAACTCAGCCATTCTTTGAAAGTTCAAAAGAAACTTTATAGGAGCTGTCACATTCCCAGAAAGCACAGGATATATCTGTTTGCTTATCTCAGTGAAGTCCATACTCCTAATTCGTGTCTGGTACTACAATATGCCTGCTCCCCAGAGCTCGTGGGCCCCTGAAAGCAAAGGACAAGTCTTGTTTTGTTATTTCCCATTAATGGTCCTTTGAGAGGTGTATCATCTCTGTTTCTGTGGATCTTCTTTCTCTGTGACAACTCAGTTATGCTAAGTACCCATAGGATCAGCCAAAAGCAGAAACATAAATCAAATTGACATGAGTCCAATTCAAAATCATAAATCAGTTTGACAAAAGTTGAATTTTAAAATGTATGAGCTATCCAAGATTGACTGTGATCTTCTGAAGCTGTTTCAGTAGAAATATTTGGTCATGGTAAATCATTTCGGGAAGATTTTAGAAAAGGTTGACATACAGACCAAAAACTTGCCTGGGCCTCTAAAAAACTTGGCCATCATTAAAATAACTCCTCCATACCAGTTTTCTTTTTAAAATTGATCATGGACGTGGTTACAGTGACTTACTCTTACATTTGACCTCACTCAGATATATATTTAGTATATTAGGTATTTTCAATGAAAAATCCTGTTGTTCACCTTATTTTAAAAGTTTCTGTTTACCTTATAATCTATCCTTAATTTGCAGATGTCTTCTTATTTTATCATGTCATAGTTTCATCCTCATATGTATAATTATTGTCCAGGCAGAGAAAATAACCTTTCAAATTTAAGGTTCTAATATTCCAAATATTTCTACGCTCCCTGAATAAATCATTCTGTGCCAGCAGGATTTCTCTGATGACTGAAGTCATGTTCTCATATTAGGGAATATAATTTTAGACTGCTAGCAAAATACAGGTCTGAGAGCTTTGTCCTCCTATAAATCGCTGCATATTGTGCTGACATTGTGATTATAGCTCTTTAAGTCATTTCCTAGAAGCCCATGATGTATCTGGGTTTAGTAGAATGTTGTTCTTCTGGTGTATGTTTATTGTTTGGAGGATTACTGATACATGACTTCACTGACAGTTTTAATCTCACTCTTTACTACTAAACTGAGGAAATCCAGTTTTTCTCCCTTATATGCTATATACCTCAACATACATATAGAGTACAGTAGCAGAATTCTATGGAATTTTTTTTTGGTACTTATACTTCTTCAAAATTATAGAAGATGTGAATATGGATTAAGAGGCAGTTCTTGTAGGAAAATATTTACATGCATTTTAAGAAGATGGAGGTCTTCTCATGCTGGCTGCTGACGTTGGTCTTTTCTTGTAAATCCATTTTCCAGGGGCTGATTATGTCTTGTCTGGATGAAGATGATCATGAACAATGTTTCCTCTGTCTGCTCTTCTTCTCCTTCTCTCCCATCTCCTACTCCTCCTTTTCTTTGCCCTGTCCCTTCTCCTCCCTTTCTTCTTTTTCCTCTTCTTCTTTCTTTTCAAGGTGAATGTCATGTTAGTGAAGAAGCATGTAATGGTAGAATGAGGAAGACTGAGGCAAATGTTAGGCAACTCAGGCCCATGATGGCTGTGAAACTTTGGACAAGTGATTTAACTTCTCTCAGGTCCAGTTTTCTCATTAAGATGATAAATGAACTATTGAATGCTAATCCTTCCTTAATCTACGAATTTATTTTGTGACCTAGAAAGCACCAGGTTTCACCATTTCTCTCCTCTTGCGGCTATGGCTTCTCCAGAATTTGCTTCTATTCTCATCTCCATTTCCTTGTTTTTGCTGTTGTTCAGTTGCTAAGTCCTGTCCAACTCTTTTCGATCCCATGGACTGCAGCATGCTAGGTTTCCCTGTCCTTCACTATCTACTGGAGTTTGCTCAAACTCATGTCCATGGAGTCAGTGATGCCATCCAACCATCTCATCCCGTCACGCCTTTCTCCTTTTGCCTTCAGTCTTTCCCAGAATCAGGGTCTTTTACAATGAGTCGGCTCTTTGCATTGCCTCAGTTCAATGAGCCACTCAGACACTGCAGTAGGCAGTGCTGGAGTGCCACTCCCATTCCCCCTGCCCACCCGACATTCACCTGCAGGGAGAATGTCCATGGCTTTCTGACTCTGTGCTTGGGGCATTCTTTGATCCTGGGGGTATGCTGTGGCCCCTGACCAGCATTCTGGGGAGTTACCTGCCCCATGGCAATCCTGAACCAATGAAGGATAGGAATTGGAGAAACTACCTCAGCTTTCTTACCCAGCAGGAGGCAACTCTGAGGGAGTGATCTATTCCATCTCTCAGAGGGTCCCCAGTAGAAATACGTTCCAGTTTTCCACAGGGCAACATGACCCTTATTAGCCTTCTTCCTTTCCCTGTCTCACATCCCCATGAGCTTCCTGCAGTAACTTTCAAAACAAACTCCTTGAATCCAAAGGCTTAGCTCAGTCTTTGTGTCTGGGGAAAATGCTTATTTGTCTACTGTCTGCTCCTTCCTGCTTCTGAGACTGCACTGCTTGTTTGCAGTTTTAAGTCATCATATTCTTATGTGTCAGTCAGGACTCACTCCCTTTACCCCAAATTTGTAGTCAGCATCTCTTCAAGAGTCACTACTGCAGCCCAGGCTCTTCTCTCCTCTGGGACTGCCCTGCCCTTCTGGAGAAATGCCTGTTTTCCATGTCTCTGTTTGACCTGTTTTTCTCTCTCCCATAAACCAAGAAACAATTTACTTAACCAACTCTTGCTCATCCTTGTTAAACATTCCTTCTTTAGGGAAGTCTTCCTACACACTTTAAAGAGGATGATGCCTCCCCACCTCAGTGGCTCCCATTGCCTCCTGAGTTTCTATTCTATTATGATATGAATTACATTTGTAATTACTTATTGACTCTTTATTCCTAATGGCATTATACACTGCATGTTGTTTCTGTTCACTCCTGCAGTTTCAGGATTTAGTACATTTCCCAGCCTCTAACAGACACTAAGTATACAATTACTGAAGAGTACGTGACTGAACCTAAGGAATTGCTTAGCTCAAATCTTCATTTTCTAGAAGATCAGAGCCCCAAAGATATAAAATTAAGGCAGAGAGTGGAACTAGAATTCAGAAACCCTAACTCTCAGTCCACGGATTATATTAGCATATGCAGTGCTTGCATGCATGCTCAGTCGTGGCCAACTCTTTGCGACCCCATGGACTGTAGCCCACCAGGCTCCTCTGTACATGGACAACTCCAGGCAAGAATACTGGAGTGAGTTGTCCTGCCCTCCTCCAGGGGATCTTTCTGATCCAGAGAGCGAACCCATGTCTCGTGTCTCCTGCATTGGCAGGCGGGTTCTTTATCATTGGCGCCACCTGGGAAGCCCAGCATGTAGAGTAGTCCCTCCCATCTGTGTGATATGTTCCAAGACCCTCAGTTGGTGCCAAAACTATGGATAGTACTGAATCCTGTATTTACTATGCTTTTTCCTATACATATATATCGATAAAGTTTAATTTATAAATTAGGCAGAGTAAAAGAATATCTGAATTGCCAGTGTCACTAGTCTTGCATTCAGGGGCCATTATTAAGTAAAATAGAGTCACTTGAACACAAGCACTCTGATAACCTAGACGGCTACTTAGGGAGTGGGCAGGATACACTGGACAAAGGATGATTCATGCCTGAGCGGGAGAAAATGGGACAGAGTGAGATTCCATCATGCTACACAGAAAATTCCTGGCAATTTAAAACTTCTAAGTTATTTATTTCTGGAATTTTCCATTTAATATTTTTGGAGCGTGGTTGATTGGAGGTAACTAGAACCTTGGAAAATGAAACTGTGTGTTAAGAGGGACTACAGTATGCTGCACAATACTTTTTCCTTTCCATTCGATCTGTAACCAAAAACCTTCATGTGCAGTGTTTTGCAAATGAAGTTTCATGAGATGATGGAGCGAGCGAGGGGGCTTGAAGCCTTGGCCGCCTCCGGTTCCCCTTGCTGGTTTTCTATGCTCCCTGACTCCCTCCTTCTTGGGCCCCACCAACCTCCTCCTTCCTCACCCTGCGGCCCTACCCTGTGATCTCTGTCATCCTTCATCCCTGACAGGGGCCTGGCTATAGGTGCAGGAAGGTCGAGGTGGGTGCTTGGAACCTGCAGTGTCTTAGAGTCAGAATGACACTAACTGTCCCCACCAATACTAGTGGCATCCGCCCTGTGGTGCGTCCACTGGGTGCTGCGTCTGGCCACTTGACCGCCCTTCATCCAGGTATGAGTGTCTCCCACCACAGAAGTTTAAAGACCCTTCAGGGTCCCCTGTCTGTTGTAGAAGGGGGAGTCAATGCACCAGAGACGCATGGAAGGGAGTTGACTTGTCCAGATCGGCCTCCTCCAAGGCACAGCTCTGGAATCTCCTACAGGCCAGAACTTAGGCCCCACATCAATGGACAGCCCCATACCTGTGTCACCTGTTAGAGTTTACACTCGCCCCATAATCCCTGTGCCCCAGGGCACTCTCTGGGCTGGCTGTTACCCTGAGGTGGGCCAGGATCCTCTCTTTTTCCTTCTAGATTTTCTGAGTCTTGCTTGCATCTCTCACTTCTATCGGTCTGAAAGGAGCCATATAACATGAACTGTGTAATTTTGGTGATTCTGCATGTAAATTTAATGCTTTGATATTTGCATTTGAAACTAGCATCACATAATAGAAACAGTAAACATCATGCTCTCATTTAAAATGTTAACTGTTTCTTTACTGAAAATGGCATGAAATAACAAATAAAAAAGCAAAAGTTTAAATAATCTGTGAAAGAAAGCAAGCTTCTCATGTGCATTAAGAATACTTTTCCTCTGCCTTCTGAACAAGGGTCCCCACATTCTCAGTTGGCGTTGGGGCCTACATATTACACAGCCATCCCTTCTATTGCCTCACAAGCCTGTCCCTTCACCATGGGGTGGTACACGTTTATCACCTGGTTGGTTTCCACAGAGCTACTACAAGTTGCAATAATTGCCTTCTGTAACAAAATAGTTCAGGTAAAAAATAAAGCTCTGGTTGTTCTTTGCTGTAGAACACATTACCCTAAAGCCTAATGACTTAAAACAACAACATTTATTTGATCCCTTCTGGCTCTGAGAGCTGACTGCCTTTGATGTGGCTCTTCTCACTTAGGGTCTGCACGTGTTGCTGTCAGACAGTACCTGGTGAAGGCTTTGTCACTCACATCTCTGGAGATGAGGTTGGATGTTGGCTGGGATTTCAGCTGGAGCTGTGTTCTAGAACAATTAAATATGGTTTCTGTATATGGGCCTGGATTCCTCAGAGCATGGTTGCTGAGATGCTTTAGAGAAAGAGAGAGAGAGAAGCAGAAACAGTATTGTCTTTTCTGAGCTGACCCATCCTGGGAGATCACACAGCATCACTTTCTACTCATTCTGTTTATTAGATGTATGGAGGCTGTGATTATTAGAGCAGAGGCCCATATAATAATGTATGGTTCCTAGGACTCACCAGCAGGACTCGGCGACCTCTCAGAGAGGAAAAATTTTGTCACATGGTTGGTGCATAACCAATGGCAGGTACTTTTGTCTTCAAAACTCATTTTCTGATGTTAAATATAAACCATGGAACACCTTTACCTTTGGTTCTTCAAAGAACACTATTTCTAATATTTGACTTCAAGAGCTGGCTCTATGCAAGGATTCCCTGATGGTTCAGACCGTAAAGAATCTGCCTGCAATGTGGGAGGCCTGGGTTCGATCCCTGGGACAGGAAGATCCCTCGGAGAAGGGAATGGCAACCTACTCCAGTATTCTTGCCTGGAAAATTCCGTAGATAGAGGAATCTGGTGGGGTACCATCCATGGGGTCATAAAGAGTCAGACACAACTGAGTGACTAACACTTTCACTTTCTGGCTCAATCTAATATCTAGCTGTTAGCCTTTACTCAAGCCATTTAAATTTTCTGAGCAGCTGTTTCTACCTAATTTTTGTGCAAATTAATAATAAAATATGTGCAAAATCACTTTGTAAAGTGTAAGTAAAAAATTGCAGTTCCATTGACAAACTCAGTGGCAGTTCTAATTAGTTCTATAGACTTGAGTTTTGCTTTTATGGTGAACCATTGATTCTTCATATAGAATTATTACCTTCTGCACTCTCCTCTCCTTCTCTGTCCCTGCCTGCTTGATTGTTTTTAAGAACAGACTATTGATGATACTCTGTTCTCTTATTATTTACTATCTTTATAACTATTCTAGTCATATTACCTTCTACCTTAAAACTGTAAGCTCTTGAGTATTTGTGGTTTGGGGAGTGTGGGATGGAAAAGAAAAGCATTAAGAGAGGTAATGATTTTATCCTTAAAAGAGAGCCAAAGAAGGAATCCCAAGTCAGCTTAACTCTGATACCACTTTACAACATAAATCTGTTTTGATTGATATTGACCTCCAAAACCCTCATCACTCATCAAAAAATTGACACCTAGCTTGTATTGAGTTTTTTATACGTGTTTTATTCACCAGAGAAGAAACCTACGCTTCTCAGGTTTTGTTTCCTTCCTCCGTACATGCTAACATGTTCTAGAGTAACTTACATTCTCCTGATACATTGCTTCATATTCATAGTTTGATTATTGTATGCCCCATAGTCTCCTGCTGTGTCACATTAGATGACTTAAATCTTCTTATGATGAACTCTGAAACCTTTGTTGCTAACATAGTTGAAAATTGTGTCTTCTGCTTTTCTGTTCACTGATTCCTTCTTGGTATTTTAATCCTGCCATTTAAGGAGCGGATATTTCCAACCTGAAAATAAAGGTAATAGAATGTACTGTAAGATTTAACAACAAATGCTTACAGAACACGTACTATGTCTGAGGCACTGTATATCAACATCATTTTATCTTATTGGATAAAATAGAGCATTTTTTTGTGGTTCATTGTAAAAAAAAACTGGTTATAGTATTGTTCCTTGGAGTGTTTTATTATAACTCTGTATGTGAAAATGAGATTTCTGTTTTCTCCTAGGGCATTTAACATGCACTTACATTGCAAAGTAGACTGTGTCCTCTGTGAAAATAAGAGCTGTGCTCAACTAGGTTCTAATTCTCAAAGTGGTTAGTACGGTGCTATTTCCTGCTATTCCCTGTACGGATTCTCAAGTACTGTTAAAAACAGTAGTGTAGACAGCGCCTTGGCAATATTTTTAAGACTGTGATTCTGAATTCCCTTCATCGTTTCTTAACTTACAAGCGTCTCTGAATGTAAATTAAATTGGGAAAGTCAGTTTTTCCATTTTACATAAAAATTATTTTTATTCAAGCTCCTTTTCAGAAGAATTTTGAGGCTTTATAAACCTTTATACATTGGAAATGAAATTCAATACTAACCTTTTGTTCAGCCTCCAGTTTTCGGCTTCTTTCTTTGGTGGTCTTTCATTGGTACTATGTGATATTGCTTATTCTCTTTACTAAAGCAACAGTTCTGAAAAGGAAGGAAAAAAATGCATTTAACGTAAGTTATGTGGTAACGTACATAAAAACGTCCTGCCCAAGTGTTTAAAAATTTGTTCCCAGGGACGACCCAGAGGGATGGTGTGGGGAGGGAGGAGGGAGGAGGGTTCAGGATGGGGAACACATGTATGCCTGTGGCAGATTCATTTTGATACATGGCAGAACCAATATAATATTGCAAAGTTTAAAAATAAAATTAAATTAAATTAAAAAAAAAATTTGTTCCCAGTATGACTGTACCGTTTGCTGTTTACAGAAAATAAGACTGAGCTTGCCCTTTTGTATTTTTATTACACAGTCACACCTCAGAGATAGTGCAGGTTCGGTTTCAGACCACCACAAATGAGTCGTATGATATTTTTGGTTTCCCAGTGCCTATAGAAGTTATGTTTATACCATATAGTAGTCTGTTACATATGTAAATAACTATTTCAAAAGAGTAATGTACATATCTTAATTAAAAAATATTGCTAAAAAATGCTAAGCATCATCTGAGCCTAGTATTTCTGACACATAATATCAAAGATCATTGACCACAGATCACTGACCACAGATCATTATAACAAATAAGATAATAATAAAAATTTTGAAGTATTGCAAGAATTACCAAAGGTGGCACAGAGACACAAAGTGAACAAATGCTGCTGGAAAAAAACGGCACCAATAGACTTGCTTAACACACGGTTGCCACAAACCCTTACTTTGTGCAAAATGCAAAATCCACCATGTTCAGTAAAGCCAAGTGAAATCAAAGGTGGAATGTCTGTTTGGGAACCAGTTCCTAAAATAACTGAAGAATTGTCATTTTCATTGAAGATAGAACAATGTCATTCTTTTAGAAGTCTGAAAGAAAAGCCCTGAGGAACTCAAATTTGCTGTTCGCCAGAGATCTCTAAATTTAGCACACAACAGACATACCTGCAGAGCTGATTAACACACAGATTGCTGGGCTCACTTCCTGAGTTTCTGATTCAGCAGTTCAGGGACAGGGCCTGAGAATTTTAATCTCAACGAGTACCCAAGTGACACTGATGCTACCTTCTAGAGATTGCATGTTAGGGCCTACTGCCACAGGCTTGCACTGAGAATCACTTCTATGCTTACTTTTGTGGCATTATAAACTGTGAGGCTCTTTTAACAAAAATAATCTATAACAAGAATAGAAAATAGTTTTATTTGAGCCAAACTAAGGACTAGCCCATGACTAATACTTTCATGACTGCAGCCATGAAATTAAAACGCTTGCTCCTTGGGAGAAAAGTTGTGACCAACCTAGAGAGCATATTAAAAAGCAGGGACGTTACTTTGCCAACAAAGGTCTGCCTAGTCAAAGCTATGGTTTTCCCAGTAGTCATGTATGGATGTGCAAGTTGGACTGACTATAAAGAAAGTTGAGCATCGAAGAATTGATGCTTTTGAACTGTGGTGTTGGAGAAGACTCTTGAGAGTCCTTTGGATTGCAAGGAGATCCAACCAGTCCATCTTAAAGGAAATCAGTCCTGAACATTCATTGGAAGGACTGATGCTGAAGCTGAAACTCCAATACTTTGGCCACCTAATGTGAAGAACTGACTCATTTGAAAAGACCCTGACGCTGGGAAAGACTGAAGGCAGGAGGAGTATGAGGACGACAGAGGATGAGATAGTAGGATGGCATCACCGACTCAATGGACATGAGTTTGAGTAAACTCTGGGAGTTGGTGATGGACAGGGAGGCCTGGGCTGCTGCAGTCCATGGGATTGCAAAGAGTCAGACATGACTGAGTGACTGAACTGAACTGAACTGAACTGAAGGACCAGCCCAGAAGCCATCTTCCCAGATTACTCTGAGAAGTTGCTTTGGAGAAGCAGGTTATTCAGCATGGTTTTATATCTTCTCAGAACAAAGAACTTTAAACAAATCAGGGTTACATTTCTTCAATGTTTCAAAAAAAAAAGACCAGCACATACGCAGTGAGTCAGGATGGCCTCAGCACTTGGAGAGGGAGTGTTTATCATCAAAGGAGTACCAGCATTGGCATCCCAGAAAGGGGAGCATTTAATTTTTCACATGAACATTTTTTTTTACTTCTGTTAAATGTGCCCTTTTCTTAAATAATGAAAGTAGATGTCCAATGTAGTTGTGATAGGCCATGCATAGGCTATTTCAGTTAACATAAAATTCAAATTAACTCACGTATAAGTCAGAATGACTTCCCAATAACTCAATATATGAACATCTGCCAGCTCCAAACTTTTGGAAGCCTAAATTTATTATTAAACAAATATAATCTCTAAAGATAATTTGAAGTAAGTTATTTTTTTTTTACAAGTAGAATTTTGTGTGCTGTTGTTCAGTGCTAAGTTGTGTCCATCTCTTTGCAACCCTGTAAACTGAAGCACACTAGGCTTCCATGTCCTTCACTGTCTCCTGGAGTTTGCTCAAACTCATGTGCATTGAGTCAGTGATGCCATCCAACCATTTAGTTGTCTGTTGCCCTCTTCTCCTCTTGCCTACAATCTTTCCCCAAATCAAGGTCTTTTCCAATGAGTCAGTTCTTTGCATCAGGTGGCCAAAGTATTGGAGCTTTAGCTTCAGAATCAGTCCTTCTGATGAATATTTAGGTTTGATTTCCTTTAAGATTGTCTGGTTTGATCTCCTTGCTCTCCAAAGGGCTCCCAAGAGTCTTCTCTAGCACCACAGTTCAAAAGCATCAATTCTTCAGCGCTCATCCTTCTTTATGGTGCAATTCTCACATCCATACATGACTACTGGAAAAACAGTACCTTTAACTAGATGAACCTTTGTCAGCAAAGTGATGTCTCTGCTTTTTAATATGCTGTCTAGGTTGGTCATATCTTTTCTTTCAAGGAGCAAGCATCTTTTAATTTCATGGCTGTAGTCACTGTCCACAGTGATTTTGGAGCCCAAGAAAATAAAATAAAAGGAGCTCTCATCTGAATAGTACCTATTTATAACTGCAATTTAAATATTGCCTTTAGTATTCTATAGCATCTAAAATTGCTTTCAAAATATTCAGTAATTTATTCCAAGAATACTCACTCTGTGGCCACTGAGTCTCAATCCCCTGGAAGAGATATACTAGCACACAGCACAGGTATGGAATTTATAGGTATATTTCTATCATGATGCATTGGCTATAGCTATATGGATTCTGATAGCCATTTGAAAACAAAGCAGACTGAACACGAGGGTTATTATTAAAATATGCCTTTCACACTTCTTGTCCTTAGAGTTCATTCTCAATATAAACTACTCTGACAAAACTGCATCCGAATATTTGAAGTAGTAAAAATTTTAAGGAAGTTTGTCCAGTTATGACAACTGATTAACAGATGGAGCATGAAATTAAAAACAGAAAGTTGGCTTGCTTTTGTAATTCAATTCAGTTCAGTTCAGTTGCTTAGTCTGGTCTGACTCTTTGCAACCCCATGAATCGCAGCACGCCAGGCCTCCCTGTCCATCACCAACTCCCGGAGTTCACCCAAACTCATGTCCATTGAATCGGTGATGCCATCCAATCATCTCATCCTCTGTCATCCCCTTCTCCTCTGGCCCTCAATCTTTCCCAACATCAGGGTCTTTCCCAATGAGTCAGCTCTTCACATCAGGTGGCCAAAGTATTGGAGTTTCAGCTTCAACATCAGTCCTTCCAATGAACACCGAGGACTGATCTCCTTTAGGATGGACTGGTTGGATCTCCTTGCAGTCCAAGGGACTCTCAAGAGTCTTCTCCAACACCACACTTCAAAAGCATCAATTCTTCGGCACTCAGCTCTCTTCATAGTCCAACTCTCACATCCATACATGACTACTGGAAAAACCATGGCCTTCACTAGACAGATCTTTGTTGACAAAGTAATGTCTCTGCTTTTTAATATTCTGTCTAGGTTGGTCATAACTTTCCTTCCAAGGAGTAAGCGTCTTTTAATTTCATGGCTGCAATCACCATCTGCAGTGATTTTTGAGCCCAAAAAAATAAAGTCTCTCGCTGTTTTAATTGTTTCCCCATCTATTTGCCATGAAGTGATGGGACTGGATGCCATGATCCTGGTTTTCTGAATTGAGCTTTGAGCCAACTTTTTCACTCATTTCTTTCACTTTCATCAAGAGGCTCTTTAGTTCTTCTTCACTTTCTGCCAAAAGGGTGGTGTCATCTGCATATCTGAGGTTATTGATATTTCTCCTGGCAATCTTGATTCCAGCTTGTGCTTCTTCCAGCCCAGCGTTTCTCATGATGTACTCTGCGTATAGGTTAAATAAGCAGGGTGACAATATACAGCCTTGTATATTGTACTCCTTTTCCTATTTGGAATCAGTGTGTTGTTCCATGTTCAGTTCTAACTGTTGCTTCCTGACCTTCATACAGGTTTCTCAAGAGGCAGGTCTGGTATTCCCATCTCTTTCAGAATTTTCCACAGTTTGTTGTGATCCACACAGTCAAAGGCTTTGCCATAGTCAATAAAGCAGAAATAGCTGTTTCCTGGAACTCTCTTGCTTTTTCAATGATGCAGCAGATGTTGGAAATTTGATCTATGGTTCCTCTGCCTTTTCTAAAACCAGCTTGAACATCTGGAAGTTCACGATTCATGTATTGCTGAAGCCTGGCTTGGAGAATTTTGAGCAGTACTAGTGTGTGAGATGAGTGCAATTGTGCAGTAGTTTGAGCATTCTTTGGCATTGCCTTTCTTTGGGACTGGAATGAAAACTGACCTTTTCCAGTCCTGTGGCCACTGCTCAGTTTGCCAAATTTGCTGGCATGTTGAGTGCAGGACTTTCACACCATCATCTTTTAGGATTTGAAAGAGCTCAACTGGAATTCCATCACCTCCACTAGCTTTGTTCATAGTGGTTTTCCTAAGACTCACTTGACTTCACATTCCAGGATGTCTGGCTCTAGGTCAGTGATCACACCATCATGATTATCTGGGTCATGAAGATCTTTTTTGTACAGTTCTTCTGTGTATTCTTACCACCTCTTTTTAATAGCTTTGCTTCTGTTAGGTCCATACCATTTCTGTCCTTTATCAAGCCCATCTTTTCATGAAATGTTCCCTTGGTATCTCTAATTTTCTTAAAGAGATATCTAGTCTTTCCCATTCTATTGTTTTCCTCTACTTTTTTGTATGAGTCACTGAGGAAGACTTTCTTATCTCTTCTTGCTATTCTTTGGAACTCTGCATTCAAATGGGTATATCTTTCCTTTTCTCCTTTGCTTTTCGCTTCTCTTCTTTTCACAGCTATTTGTAAGGCCACCTCAGACAGCCATTTTGCCTTTTTGCATTTCTTTTTCTTGGAGATGGTCTTGTTTCCTGTCTCCTATACAATGTCACGAACTTCCATCCATAGTTCATCATGTACTCTGTCTATCAGATCTAGTCCCTTAAATCTATTTCTCACTTCCACTGTATAGTTATAAGGGATTTGATTTAGGTCATACCTGAATGGTCTAGTGGTTTTCCCCACTTTCTTCAATTTAAATCTTAATTTGGCAACAAGGAGTTCATGATCTGAGCCCTTTGTCAGCTCTTTGTCATGTTTTTGCTTACTGTATAAAACTTCTCCATCTTTGGCTACAAAGAATATAATCAATCTGTTTTCAGTGTTGGCCATCTGGTGATGTCCATGTGTAGAGTCTTCTCTTGTATTTTTGGAAGAGTGTGTTTGCTATGACCAGTGCATTTTCTTGGCAGAACTCTATTAGCCTTTGCCCTGCTTCATTCTGTACTCCAAGGCCAGATTTACCTGGTCTTGCCTGTGACTGGTGTTTCTTGACCTCCTACTTTTGCATTCCATTCCCCTATAATGAAAAGGACATCTTTTTTGGGTGTTAGTTCTAAAAGATCTTGTAGGTCTTCATAGCATTGTTCAACTTCAGCTTCTTTGGTGTTACTGGTCAGGGCATAGACTTGGATTACTGTGGTATTGAATGGTGTGCCTTGGAAACAAACAGAGATCATTGTGTGGTTTTTCAGATTGCATCCAAGTACTTCATTTCAGACTCTTGTTGGCTATGATGGCTACTCCATTTTTTCTAAGGGATTCCTGCCCACGGTAGTAGATATAATGGTTGTCTGAGTTAAATTCACCCATTCCAGTCCATTTTAGTTCAGTGATTCCTAGAATGTTGATGTTCACTCTTGCCATCTCATGTTTGACCACTTGCAATTTGCCTTGATTCATGGACCTAACATTCCAGGTTCCTATGCAATATTGCTCTTTACAGCATCGGACCTTGCCTCTATCACCAGTCACATCCACAACTTGGTGTTGTTTTTGCTTTGGCCTCATCCCTTCATTCTTTCTGGAGTTATTTCTCCACTGATCTCCAGTAGCATATTGGGCACCTACCAACCTGGGGAGTTCCTCTTTCAGTATCCTATCATTTTGCCTTTTCATACTGTTCATGGTGAGAGAGTCAGTTCCTAGGCAGGCTGATAAGGAGTCTAGGGGTCCCCAAGGAGAGAGAGGTCTGGAACTCTCAAGGAGGAAGAAAGGACAAACTTTTTTTTCTTTCTCCACATTCCTTAGGATTATATAACAGTAATGTATCCTGCCTAAGGACAGTCTCTGAATTAAACCTTCTGGCTAATTCTGTTATCGTAAAATGTAAATTATGGGAGGTCTTTACAACCTCCAGACATTCTTTGGAGTATATAACTTCATTGTTAACACTAGCAAGTGGGTACTCTTTCTGCCCCCTTCTGATGCCTATGTCAGAAGCTTTCTCTATCTCCTTTATACTTTAATAAAACTTTATTACACAAAAGCTCTGAGCGATCAAGCCTCATCTCTGGCCCTGGATTGAACTCTTCTCCTCCGGGGGCCAAGAATCCTGGTGTCTTCGCGTGATTCAACAACAACCGTTCAATGGGGTTCCCAAGGCAAGAATACTGAAGTGGTTTGCCATTCCCTTCTCCAGTGGACCACATTCTGTCAGACCTCTCCACCATAACCCTCCCATCTTGGGTGGCCCCACATTGCCTGACTTAGTTTCACTGAGTTAGACAACGCTGTGGTCCATGTGATCAGATTGGCTAGGTGTCTATAATTGTGCTTTCAATATGTCTGCCCTCTGATACTGTCTCTCAGCGCCTACCATTTACTTGGGTTTCTCTTACCTTGATCGTGGGATATCTCTTCATGCTGCTCCAGAAAAGTGCAGCCACTGCTCCTAACCTTGGACGTGGGGTAACTCTTCTCAGCTGTAATTAAAATTTTGTTAATTTTTAAAATGAAATGCACAGGGCTGGGTTTTGTTTCTTCTCAGAACAGTTCATGTCGAGTAGCTAATCATTCCCAGTCATTTACTGTCTACATTTAGACACATGGTACTTACATCCCCTTTCCTCTCTCCTTAGTACTTTGTATGTATTAACATTTAAACAGTTCTAGTCAATGGACTTCCCAGGTGTTGCTAGTGGTAAAGGACCTGCCGGCCAATGCAGGAGACATGAGATGTGAGTTAGATCCCTGGGTCTGAAAGATCCAATGGAGAAGGGCATGGCAACCCACTCCAGTATTCTTGCCTGGAGAATCCCTTGGACAAAAGAACCTGGTGTGCTACAGTCCATAGTGTTGCAAATAGTCAGACACAACTGAAGTGACTTACCACACAGGCATTTTGTATATATTGATTGTCTATAATAGTCTATGAGGTAGTAATATTGATCAATATACATATTTTATAGATTAGGAAATAGGCCTAGAGAGGTAAAAAAAAATTGTCTAAGCTGCACAGCAGGTAAGTGATGGGGCCAGGAGCAGATTTTGACAATCCGACTCCAGAACCTACTCTCTTCTCCATTAAGCTCTGCTGACTTATATGATATGATATCTCTGGTACTTGTCATACATTATGTTTTAGCTTATAGTTTGATTTCTATAAATACATATATTTCTTTTCCAATTAATAGTAAGGTCTTTGAGGGCAATCTAGGCTTGCCTATAAAGTGTCAAGCACAACACAGTACATATAACAGGCATTTAATAAGTACTTTTCCATGGACTTGGAGAAGGAAATGGCAAACCACTCCAGTATTCTTGCCTGGAAAATCCCATGGATAGAGCAGCCTGGCAGGCTACAGTCTATGGGGTTGCAAAGAGTTGGACACAACTGAGTGACTTCATTTTCTTTCACTTTTCAATGGACTGATTGGTGAAACTACTAATTGCTTAATATTAGAAAATACAAATTTATATTTTCCTATATAGATAAAGTTAGCAATGTGCATTTTCTTTCTTAAAATAGATATATAAAACTTCTATATATACCTATATTAAAGAATATAGTTGTATGAATTCAACTGCCATTGTAACTGAAAGTGGGGGGTTTCTGACTGCTTCTCACAAAAGCAAGTAGGTAGGCCAGGTTGGTGGAAAGGAAGAGAGGGAGGGGTAAGGCAGGGTGGCAGACTCCTGTCCAAAGGCCAATGCCACCCCCTCCTCCACCCCCCAGCACAGTGGGCCAGAGGTTTTATAGACAGAGGGAGGGGGCTACATGTAGAAGCAGCACAGCCAGCTTTGGCAGTCATCTTGAAATTGGTCATCAGTGGTCTGATAGCATCATCCTGATTGTTTCAAGTACAGCTAATCTTCAGTTCCAAAGTTGGTCTGTTTCTATTTCCTTGAGGCTAATTCTCTGAATTGTGGCAGTTTATGTTACAACTGAGCTTCCCTGGTAGCTGGTAAAGAATCCACCTGCAATGCAGGAGACCTGTTTCAATTCCTGGGTCAGGAAGATGGACTGGAGAAGGAATAGGCCACACACTTCAGTATTCTTGGGCTTCCCTGGTGGCTCAGATGGTAAAGAATCCACTGCAATGTTGAAGACCTGGGTTCGATCCTTAGGTTGGGCAGATACCCTGGAGAAGGGAAAGTCTACCCACTCCAGTATTCTTGCCTGGAGAATCCTCATGAACAGAGGATCCTGGTGGGCTACAGTCCATGGGGCCACAGAGTTGGACACAACTGAATGACTAAGCACAACACATGTCACAGCTACAGTCTGGTCATCATGTAGTTAATTTCTCTACCTGGTGGGTGTTTCAGTACCTATAAGACAGCTCACAGGATGTGGCTCAGAACACTACCTACTGCCCTTGGGTGGTGGGTGGTTTAGTTGCTAAGTTGTGTCTGACTTTTGAGAACCCATGGACTGTAGCCCCTATGGATGGTAGCCTGCCAAGCTCCTCTGTCCATGGGATTCTGCAGGCAAGAATACTGGAGTGGGTTGCCTTTCCCTTCTTCAGGGGATCTTCTTGACCCAGGGATTGAACCCAGGTCTCTTGCATTGCATGTAAATTCTTTACTGACTGAGTCACCAAGGAAGCCCCCTATGGAGGTACTAAATGTCCTTGACTATGCTTAATGACTGCCTTATTATTATTTGGTCTCCTTTGACTATTTTACTTTGTTATACATTTTCTCACTTATGTGATTAAACTTATCCTTTGGTTAAAGTTTTTCCACAGAAAAAAGGAAGGCTAAAGACATGAGGAAGTGGTGGGGGTCAGGGGGGCAAGAACCATAGAGTCCTGCTCCGTTTCACTGTGGAAGACATTGCCATTAGCATAATGGTCAGACAGGCTTCAAAATTTGAAATGGAATCAGAAAAGTATTTTAAAGCAAGATACAAAATCAAATTTCATTGCATCCAGTCTCCCTTATTTTACTTATTAAGCAGTGGAGAAAAAGAACTATTCTAGGTCACATATATTTAATAGTTACTGGAAAGAACTAACTCAGGTCTTTTGTTGGTTTAAAAATTGGGCCTTATATGTGGAGGACAAGGAGAGGCTAAAGAAAGGCAGACTACTTCAGATTAATAGGGGGGCATTCTAATAAGCAAGGGAATTTACATATGATTCTTGTCTTCACCAACCCACCAGAAGCTACAAAGTTTATATGGAGGCCTTAACTGGGTTCAGTCACATCTACCATCCAGGTGGTCTCAACAATACATTGTTCTTTTAAGGCTGAGTCCTTGAGAACACCTTCCACTGTGGAAATAGTGAACAGAGTATACTTTCCAAAAATGGGGTGAAAGTGAAGTGAAAGTGTGAGTTGCTCAGTTGCGTCTGAGCCTTTGCAACCCCATGGACCATAGTCCTCTAGGCTCCTCTGTCCATGGGATTTTTCAGGCCAGAATACCGGAGTGGGTTGCATTTCCTTCTCCAGGGGATCTTCCTGACCCAGGGATCAAACCCGGGTCTCTCACATTACAGGCAGATTCTTTACTGTCTGAGCCACCAAGAAAGCACAAAATGGGGTTCGGAGTCTCTCATTGACTCGGACCAGGTTTTGCATCAACAGGTGGTTACATCCTTTGAAGGACCTCCTTCAACATCTTTCAGTTTTAACTGTCTGAGTCTCCCTATCCCATATAATTTATTCTTTTTGGTTTTTAAGATTGTATTTCTCCAGCTTCCCAGGTGGTTCAGTGGTAAAGAATCTGCATGCCAAACAGCAGATGTGGGTTCGATCCCTGGGTCAGGAAGATCCCCTGGAGAAGGGAATGGCTACTCACTCCACTCTTCTTGTCTGGAAAACCCCAGGCACATTTGGTTCAAATATGGACAGAGGAGCCTGGCAGCCTATAGTCCATGGGGTCACAAAAGAATCTGACAAGATTTAGCAACTAAACAACAACAAACAAAATTCTCAGGCAAGTGTCAATACATTTTTTAAAATAAGTTTTAACTTTTCCCCCAAAATGTGTTCCTTTTAACAAACAAAAAACTCCTGCTGCTGCTGCTGAGTCACTTCAGTCGTGTCCGACTCTGTGCGACCCCATAGATGGTAACCCACCAGGATGCCCCGTCCCTGGGATTCTCCAGGCAAGAACACTGGAGTGGGTTGCCATTTCCTTCTCCAATGCATGAAAGTGAAAAGTGAAAGTGAAGTCGCTCAGTCATGTCCGACCCTCAGCGACCCCATGGACTGCAGCCTTCCAGGCTCCTCCATCCATGGGATTTTCCAGGCAAGAGTACTGGAGTGGGGTGCCATTGCCTTCTCTGAAAAAAACTCCTAATCTTTACCAATCTAGATTTTTGAACTTCTCAGTTGGAGATATAGAACCCTTTCAAGTTATTCTTTTAAGATTACATATAGACATTTGTGTAGAAGTAGCTTAGTCCTGTGTATTTGTCTTTGTTGTGTAACAAATTAGTGGCTTAAAACCTTTTGCTGAACTACGTAGTTTTTGCAAGCCTTCCTTGAGCTGGGGCTGTGTGGCGCTGGAGCTGAGCTACTTTGAGGAGATACCCCACGTCTAAGGGCAGAGAATCAAGATTGCTGGGAGAAATATCAAACACCTCAGGTATGCAGATGACACCGCCCTTATGGCAGAAAGCGAAGAACTAAAGAGGCTCTTGACGAAATGAAAGAGGAGAGTGAAAAAGTTGGTTTAAAACTCAACATTCAAAAAACTAAGATCATGGCATCTAGTCCCATCAGTTCATGGCAAATAGATGGGGAAACAATGAAAGACAGTGAGAGACTTTATTTTTCTGGGCTCCAAAATCACTGCAGATGGTGACTGCAGCCATGAAAGTAAAAGACGCTTGCTCCTTGGAAGAAAAGCTATGACCAACCTAGACAGCATATTGAAAAGCAGAGACATTACTTTGCCAACAAAGATCCACCTAGTCAAAGCTATGGTTTTTCCAGTAGTAATGTATGAATGTGAGAGTTGAACTATACAGAAAGCTGAGTGCCGAAGAATTGATGCTTTTGAACTGTGGTGTTGGAGAAAACTCTTGAGAGTCCCGTGAACTGCAAGGTGATCCAACCAGTCCATCCTAAAGAAAGTCATTCCTGAATATTCATTGGAAGGAATGATGTTGAAGTTGAAACTCCAACACTTTGGCCACCTGATGTGAAGAACTGACTCATTTGAAAAGACCCTGATGCTGGCAAAGATTGAAGGCAGGAAGAGAAGGGGATGACAGAGGATGAGATGGTTGGATGGCATCACTGACTCAATGGACATGAGTTTGAGTAAACTCTGGGAGTTGGTGATGTACAGGAAGGCCTGGGGTGCTGCAGTCCATGGGCTTGCAAAGAGTAGGACACGACTGAGTGAGTGAACTGAACTGAATTCCAATTCCTTGTGCTGTGTTGCACTCAGCTGGGCTGACTGATTTATCAGTTGTTAATTGTCAGGCCGTTTGGGGTGTGGCTGATTCTGGATAACTGGATTCACATGTTTGATTCTTGCCTAACTCTCAGATGGGGTGTAAATATAAGTAGGTCACATGACTTTTATCAGCCAATAGTCTAATTTAAGTGTATTCACATGGTGGCGGTAGCAGAAGGCTTTGGTGCATGCAGCAAATAGGTGTTTTAACATGCAAGAGGTTTTCTACTCAATGCTTGTGTCATGTGTGTTAGTGTCTTATTTACATGGCAAGTTACATGACCAACCTAGATTTAAGAGGTGGGAAAATGAAAAATTCAGCTTTTTCATATTAATATGATAGGAAGGCTCATTGTAAGCATTGTAATAATCCACTAGAGCCTGTCCTTTGATCACAATTAATTCACTTTCCTCTCACTTTTAAAATAGCTACATGTCCTCTGAAGACTCGTCAAAAGTCTCATTCAGTTCCAGCTTTAGGTAGAAGTCTAGAGCAATATGCCAGCAAATTTGGAAAACTCAGCAGTGGCCACAGGACTGCAAAAGGTCAGTTTTCATTCCAATCCCAAAGAAAGGTAATGCCAAAGAATGCTCAAACTATCGCACAATGCACTCATCTCACACGCTAGTAAAGTAATGCTCAAAATTCTCCAAGCCAGGCTTCAGCAATATATGAACTATGAACTTCCTGATGTTCAAGCTGGTTTTAGAAAAGGCAGAGGAACCAGAGATCAAATTGGCAACATCCGCTGGATCATGGAAAAAGCAAGAGGGTTCCAGAAAAACATCTATTTCTGCTTTATTGACTATGCCAAAGCCTTTGACTGTGTGGATCACAATAAACTGTGGAAAATTCTGAAGCAGATGGGAACACCAGACCACCTGATCTGCCTCTTGAGAAATTTGTATGCAGGTCAGGAAGCAACAGTTAGAACTGGACATGGAACAACAGACTGGTTCCAAATAGGAAAAGGAGTTCGTCAAGGCTGTATATTGTCACCCTGTTTATTTAACTTATATGCAGAGTACATCATGAGAAACGCTGGACTGGAAGAAACACAAGCTGGAATCAAGATTGCTGGGAGAAATATCAATAACCTCAGATATGCAAA
>NW_011494807.1:2008497-2039039 GCF_000754665.1 Bison bison bison | reverse complement strand
CACCACCCTTATGGCAGAAAGTGAAGAGGAACTAAAAAGCCTCTTGATTAAAGTGAAAGTGGAGAGTGAAAAAGTGGGCTTAAAGCTCAACATTCAGGAAATGAAGATCATGGCATCCGGTCCCACCACTTCATGGGAAATAGATGGGAAAACAGTGGAAACAGTGTCAGACTTTCTTTTTCTGGGCTCCAAAATCACTGCAGATGGTGACTGCAGCCATGAAATTAAAAGACACTTACTCCTTGGAAGGAAAGTTATGACCAACCTAGATAGCATATTCAAAAGCAGAGACATTACTTTGCCAACAAAGATCCATCTAGTCAAGGCTATGGTTTTTCCTGTGGTCACGTATGGATGTGAGAGTTGGACTGTGAAGAAGGCTGAGTGCCGAAGAATTGATGCTTTTGAACTGTGGTGTTGGAGAAGACTCTTGAGAGTCCCTTGGACTGCAAGGAGATCCAATCAGTCCATTCTAAAGCAGATCAGCCCTGGATTTCTTTGGAAGGAATGATGCTAAAGCTGAAACTCCAGTACTTTGGCCACCTCATGGGAAGAGTTGACTCATTGGAAAAGACTCTGATGCTGGGAAGGATTGGGGGCAAGAGGAGAAGGGGACAACAGAGGATAAGATGGCTGGATGGCATCACTGACTCGATGGACGTGAGTCTGAGTGAACTCCGGGAGTTGGTGATGGACAGAGAGGCCTGGTGTGCTGCGATTCATGGGGTCGCAAAGAGTCAGACACGACTGAGTGACTGATCTGATCTGAGCTAGAGCCTCATGATTTAAAAAAGGTCTGAATATGGTTCTTGGATGTGTTTCTTTCACTCCCAGAAACAAAAGAAAAAGGAATTAAAATTACAAGTTGTCTGTCCCCCACAAAGAATGGTGAGACAAGGATAGATAAAGTAGTTATTAATATAACTGACTTTTCCGCTCAAACAAATGAAGAGAAGGAGGCAGATAGCAGGCACTGATTCTTGCAATTCTGAAATGCCACAGGGGAGATGCTGCTGTGTCTTCTGACTCTGGAGCCAGGGGATATTTTTGTTTTTTTTTTGTTTTTGTTTTTGCCTAGTGTTTAGTTCTCCTTCAGAGAAAGCACTTCCCAAAGCAAAATTTCTAAGTTTATTTGTGTGTGGTTTCTTTATCCATTGTTCTCCATGAATCTTGACTCTATCACATGGGCGCTTACTTCTATCTTCTAAAATGTTGCCTTTTCCACGAAAATTGCTTTGTTTGCAACTGAGTAGCTGTCTTAGTTTACTTCTTCCTATAGAAAATTGACATAGAGAGGTTTTTTTTGTTGCTGAAATTTTAACAATCTCAATTTCTTTTCATCTTAAATAGTGGCCTTTTTTTACTGATATAACTCCCATAACATTTTTGTGTTTTTTTTTAGATTCTGGTGTACTCTAATCAATGAAATCCAAAATCTCAATTGTTTTTGAAGCTGCCTCTCTCTGTAGATTTAATAAACACCTTTTTGGGTGTTAAACTTTTGTGTGTATGGGTGCATGCTTAGTCTCTCAGTTGTGTTCGACTCTTTGCGACGCCATGGGTTGTAGTCTGCCAGGCTCCTCTGTCCATGGGATTCTCCAGGCAAGCATACTAGAGTAGGTTGCCTTTCCCTTCTCCAGAGGATCTTCCCAACTCAGGGATTGAACCTGGGTCTCCTGCATGGCAGGTGATACTTTACCACCTGAGCCACCAGGGAAGCCCCAAACTTTTGTGTGACCACACCCTTATTATTTTTAGAAGCCCTGTGTAAATCTCAGAAAGGACATTCAGCACTCCTTGAATCTTTCAGGATTTTAACAAAGGCTTTTACAGACACACCCTTGATTTTCTCTTTGTTTTCATTTTATTTTGAAAATATTTTTCTGGTTAGAGATACTGGAAATGAAAATCGGTTTTGCTTTCTGGGCCAAGTCCTACAGCTTTATTTCCCCTTTAAATTTTGCCTGAGAACAGAACCGGTCTCTTTTTAGTTTATCTCTCTCTTGCCATACCTTATCCTAGAAGCTAAAAGAAGCCAGCTGACACTTTGAACGTTTTGCTTGAAAGCGATCTTATCAATGCCAACAAGTTGATCGGATAATTTTCTGCCTAACGTGTCACTACAGGTGACAGTTTTGCCAATTGTTCTTCTGCTTCAGCTTTTACAGCAGTTTCCTCACTGCTTTTCCAGCTTCAATTTACTATCCAGTCCTAAATCCAGTGCCATATTATTTCAGGTTAGTTGGTAGCAGAACATCCCTTAAAGGTACCTATTTATACATCATCTAATTTGCTTGTGTAACAAAACCCCAAACCTCAAAACTTACTGCTTGAAA
Organism: Bison bison bison; assembly: GCF_000754665.1. Lineage (NCBI taxonomy): Eukaryota > Metazoa > Chordata > Mammalia > Artiodactyla > Bovidae > Bison > Bison bison. Next base: position 2,036,703 of record NW_011494807.1, on the reverse strand, counting down.
ATATAGACATTTTTTAGCTTAGGATTCTGTGGGTCTGCAGTTTGGACTGGGTTCAGTGGTGGCTCTTTTGATCTGTGGTGGGCTTGGCTCAATTTGATTGGGTTAGGTTATGCATCTGCTGTTAGTTGGCAGATTGGTTGGGGGCTGGCTGATTCAGGATGGATCAGACTTTTTCTAGTGATTGGCTGATATTTGGACAGATAAGCTGGCTGAGTAATGTGTCTCCTGTCATCTAGTAGGCTAACCAAGGCTAATGATGATGACAAGAGATCCCCAAATGGCAAATAGCTAAGCTTCAATGTGCAAATGCTTTTCAAGTCTCTGCTTATGCCACAATTTGCTAATAACTTACTGTCAAAAGCAATTCACATAGCTCAGCCATACTCATGCACTGGGGAAATAGACTTGGTCTCTTCTTTGGATAAATGAAGAATTGTTGTTACTTTAACAATCTACTACACTCTGAAAATATTCTCTATGACTACAGTCCATTGTCCACAGTCTAATATTTTCAGTGCCTATGGAATTCAAAAGGGAAATGGGACCTGTCTCATATCTACATTTTTGAGGATGCATTTCCTAGAATAAACTTCAATTCTGTTTATTGTATATGTAAAAATAATCTGAATATGAAATAAAATCAATACTTACCTGACGTTTTAAATCTTACTGTTCTATTGATAATCAATGTATGTATTTCCTTGGTAACTATTGAGTTCCTGTCTTTGATTACTAATCTAAATATTTACATAAAACAACACAGGCAAAGCATATACATGATAAACATTGCAGAAAATACTATTATTCCATAGGAAGTCAACTTTTAATAAATATTTATGTGTAAATTTTAGTGTTTGTAGTACATAATGGTATGCTGGCTCATGAATTATCTGCTCTGTCTCCTGGTGTGTTTTCCTGAATTATTGAGGCTTAAAAGGTAAAACTAAATTTTCCAAACTCCTTGCAACTTATGTTCTTTGTGTTTATCTGAGGTCTACCAGGCAGATCAACTGTTGAGGTTTGGAAGCCAGAGATACGTAGTATTATGTCTTGTTGAATTCAGGGAGAGATCACCTTGTGGGGAGGATTTTCATTTTTCTTGGATAGATAAAGATGTCTTCAATACCAAAATGCAAATCTGGTTTTTGGATTTGAGTATCAACAAGAAACAAATGGCACACTATTTACAAAGGAACTAATTGTAAAGGTCTGAGTGGTATATAAGAGATCCCAATAAATACAGCAAGAACCCTAGTTTAACAGGAGCAGAGGTGTACCCCAACCTTATCTCAAGGGACTGAGGAAAGGGGAACAGTTGCTGGAATCCAGAGGGAGAGAGAGTTGTATATGGCAGGTTGCCTTGAGGAACACAGCCATCCTGAGGAAACCTAACAGAACAAGAAGGAACCTACATTAATAAGTGCCATACATATACTCTTTATTCTTTCCAGTAATTCTTTCCAGTCTTCTCCCAGTATCCTCCTGGACTATCCAAGGAAAATAAACAGAGGTCATTAGCTTGTGATGGAGTCTGAAAGACTAGCCTCTTACGGCACAGGGAAGAATGAAATAGAGCAGAGTGGATCAGGAAGAGCAAATAAGAACCCACCTGCCGATGCAGGACACATAAGAAATGTGGGTTGATAATGGTGAATACAGTGGAAGTGAGAAATAGATTCAAGGTATTAGATATGATAGACACAATGTCTGAAGAACTATGGATGGAGGTTTGTGACTTTGTACAGGAGACAGGGATCAAGACCATCCCCAAGAAAAAGAAATGCAAAAAAGCAAAATGGCTGTTTGAGAAAGGCTTAAAATAGCTAAGTAAAGAAGAGAAGTGAAAAGCAAAGGAGAACAAGAAAGATATATGCATTTGAATGCGGAGTTCCAAAGAATAGCCAGGAGAGATAAGAAAGCCTTCCTCAGTGATCAATGCAAAGAAATAGAGGAAAACAATAGAATGGGAAAGACTAGAGATCTCTTCAAGAAAGTTAGAGATGCCAAGGGAACATTTCATGCAAAAATGGGCACAATAAAGCACAGAAATAGTATAGACCTAACAGAAGCAGAAGATATTAAGAAGAGGTGGTAAGAATACACAGAAGAACTATACAAAAAGATCTTCATGAACCATATAGTCACGATGGTATGGTTGTTCACCTAGAGCCAGACATCCTGGAATGTGAAGTCAAGTGGGCCTTAGAAAGTATCACTACGAACAAAGCTAGTAGAGGTGATGGAATTCCAGTTGAGCTCTTTCAAATCCTAAAAGATGATGGTGTGAAAATGCTGTACTCAACATGCCAGCAAATTTGGCAAACTCAGCAGTGGCCACAGGACTGCAAAAGGTCAGTTTATATTCCAATCCCAAAGAAAGGCGATGCCAAAGAATGTTCAAACTACTGCACAATTGCACTCATCTCACACGCTAGTAAAGTAATGCTCAACATTCTCCAAGCCAGGCTTCAACTGTCCATGAACCATGATCTTTGAGATGTTCAAGTTGGTTTCAGAAAAGGCAGAGGAACCAGAGATCAAATTGCCTACACCTACTGGATCATCGAAAAAGCAAGAGAGTTCCAGAAAAACATCTACTTCTGCTTTATTGACTATGCCAAAGCCTATGACTGTGTGGATCACAACAAACTGTGGAAACTTCTGAAAGAGATGGGAATACCAGACCACTGACCTTCCTCCTGAGAAATATGTACATAGGTCAGGAAGCAACAGTTAGAACTGGACATGGAACAACAGACTGGTTCCAAATAGGAAAAGGAGTATGACATGTATTTTGTCACTCTGCTTGTTTAACTTCTATGCAGAGTACATCATGAGAAATGCTGGGCTGGATGAAGCACAAGCTGGAATCAAGATTACTGGGAGAAAAATCAACAACCTCAGATATGCGGATGACACCACCCTTATGGCAGAAAGTGAAGAAGAACTAAAGAGCCTCTTGATGAAAGTGAAAGAGGAGAGTGAAAACATTGGCTTAAAGCTCAACATTCAGAAAACGAAGATCATGGCATCTGGTCCCATCAGTTCATGGCAAATATATGGGGAAACAGTGAGAGACTTTATTTTTTTGGTCTCTAAAATCACTGCAGATAATGATTGCAGCCATGAAATTAAAAGATGCTTACTCCTTGGGAGAAAAGTTATGACCCACCTAAACAACATATTAAAAAGCAGAGACATTACTTTGTCAACAAAGGTCCATCTAGTCAAAGCTATGTTTTTTCTAGTAGTCATATATGGATATGAGATTTGGACTATAAAGAAAGCTGAGCGCTGAAGAACTGATGCTTTTGAACATGGTGTTGGAGAAGACTCTTGAGAGTCCCTTGGACTGCAAGGTGATCCAACCAGTCCATCCTAAAGAAAATCAGTCCTGAGTATTCATTGGAAGAACTGATATTGAAGATGAAACTCCAATACTTTGGATATCTGATGCAAAGAACTGACTCATTTGAAAAGACCCTGATGCTGGGAAAGATTGAAAGTGAGAAGTGAAGAGGATGACAGATGATGAGGTGGTTGGATGGCATCACTGACTCAATGGACATGAGCTTGAGTAAACTCTGGGAGTTGGTGATAGATGGGGAGGCCTGGCGTGCTGTGGTCCATGGGGTGGCAAAGAGTCAGACAGGACTGAGTAATGAACTGAACTGAAAGGATGAAATATTAAAATTAAATATACTAATAAAATATTATTTAAAATGACCAATGTGTTTAAGTAAATCTTGGAAAATGTCCAAAAAATGCCTCCTATAAAATTTCAGGCTTGAGGAATCCTTGAAGTGTATCTGTGAACTCAAAGTTAACATTCCTTGTTCTGAAGAACCATGAATGAATGACATAAATAGATATATATGAAGGTTGTAGTTACAATATTCAATGCTAATACCCTTTGCTACAATGTTAGTTATTGTAAAGAGACACTCAGTTTGTCCAATATGAGCTGGCATATTTTGTGGCACTTATCCTAGTGAGAAAGTGTCTTGATCTAGGGGTTTATCAGCCTATATATAGGAGTCCATATATATATATATATATATATATATATATATATGGAGTTTGCTAATGGAAACTGAGATGCCTCTAAAATTGTGAAATAAAAGAACTGATCATTTTCTTCTGAGTTTATAACAATTTGAGAAGTGCATGACTTTGCATCAGAAACTACAATTTGCTTTTACTTAAGTTTTGAGCTCAGCAAGTCACATATTTCCTAAAGTCTATTTGAAGCAAGATAGCATATCTGGTAAAATTTATATTTAAAATTAGGGAAACTATATTGAGTATGAGCTATTAAATTGTTTTTTACATTTTAAAACTGAGCAGTAGAAAGAAAATATGTGATAATGAATATACATACATAATGGCATATTTTGAGTACATTTGAGCATTCTTTTGTCACTTATAAACCAGCTTTCAGCAACATGTCTTCAATAACATAAATGCAAAATATCTGCTATTTTAAGTAATCTTAAGGCAACTAATAGGATATGTGGTGTATATAACTGTTTTTCCCCTTCCCCCTCCATGATCCACCATCTGGGCTTTCAAGTAGACTTTAGGTGGTTGAATAGGCTTTTGCTCTGCATCTTCTGTTTAAGTTGTTAAGCGAAGTCACTCAGTCATGTCCAGCTCTTTGTGACCTCATGGACTTCAGCCCACCAGGCTCCTTCGTCCATGGAATTTTCCAGGCAAGAGTACTGGAGTGGACTGCCATTTCCTTCTCCAGTGGATCTTCCTGACCCAGGTATTGAACCTGGGTCTGCTACACTGCAGGCAGATGCTTTACCTTCTGAGGCACCAGGGAAACCCTGCATCTTCTGTTTACTTCTGTTTAAATTGTTGATCTGTTGAGAATCAAGATGAGTAAAGATGAAGTAAACTAAAAAACAAAAAATAGTAGAACTGTGCATTGAAAAATGGTGTTTTCTGGACTAGAAACTAAAACACAAGTTACAGGAGTAAGGGGGATATGTAAGGAATATAATTATTTGATAGGTGGTAATAGTGTCATAATAGTGCCTCCCACTATGTTGACAAGAGATATTATTTTTGCTTTATCAGAACAGCCAAGTTGTCATGTTTCATTTTTTAAAAAATAATCTTTTATCATAAACTTCTGAATTGGCCAAACTGTTCATTTATTATTCTCTGTGTAGCTGCACTGATCTTCCCACATTATAACTTCTTTGGGAAATTAAACAAATTTTAATTAGCTAATGACTTCTTTTATATGTATGTTTGAAAAATGTAAGTTGGATGCACTTTATAAAAGAAGGAAAATGGAAGGGCAAATTAGTTGGACTTTGAAACTAACTTGTTACTTAAGTTCTTCATCACCACCAATATGCACTTGAGAGACTGAATATAGAAGTGAAATTGAAATTCATTCAGTGGTGTCTGACTCTTTGTGACCCCATGGACTATGCAGTCCATGGAATTCTCCAGGCCAGAATACTGGAGTGGGTAGCCTTTCCCTTCTCCAGGGGATCTTCTCAACCCAGGTATAAAACCCAGGTCTCCCGCATTGCAGGCAGTTTCTTTACCAACTAAGCTATCAGGGAAGCCCCGAATATATAAGTAGGCAATGTATGAAAATAGATCTCTAACCCACAATTTGCAGCAATCAGTTAGAAAGCTAAACAACAACCCCTATAATAATGAGCAACCAACCAACCAGTTCTTGATCAATAACTGACAGCCTCCCTAATTTTTACCCCTGCTTCCAACTTAGGATCAACTGGAGTGAGCCAATCAATCACAGAGCATGCTCCACTTTTAATTAGTCTGCTTATATCCTCCCCCTGACAATAGCCTCTAATTAGGGCATACCTGAAACTGTCCCTTTTCCTACTATAAAGCTATTCTTTTTTCCTCCCTGTCTTTAGGTGGCTGCCAAACACAAGTGATTGTAGGTGGTGGGGTGCATTCCTTTCCATACCAAACAATATTGTAATTTGTGTAATCTTTAATTATTTCCATGTTTATTAAGGTTTTCCTTTCTTAGCACTCTGAGAATACATCTTCATTGACTCTCATCATTATAGAGAGAAATAGTCTGCTTACCTGCCTTCCCCATGAGCATGAGATACCCTAGAAGGAAGTGTGTCTCACAATGCCTGACAATGTCTATTATGTAGTGTTTTTCTAGTGCTCAGTCTCTCAGTTGTGTCTGATTCTTTGCGACCCCAGGGACTATAGCCTGCCATACTCCTCTGTCTATGAGATTTCCCAAGCAAGAATCCTGGAATGGGTTGCCGTTTTCTCTTCCAGGAGATCTTCTCCACCCAGGAATTAAACCTGTGTCTCCTGCATTGACAGGTGGATTCTTTACCATTGAGCCATCTGGGAATCCCTCTAATTAAATATTAGGTTCTCAGAAATGCTTATCCATTTACTTGTTGAATGGATGGTATTAATAGCAGGAAACCAAGTGCTATAATGTAAGGACTCTAATCTCAAAACACTTAAAATTCTCATTATTTTTCCAGGTAAAGCTTGCATATGCAACTTTTGATGATACCCAAAGATAATTGGCTAATTTCCAAAGACGAGATAGCATCTTACTGGATTTGAGGACTGCTATTTGGATACAGTGTTTTTACTCGCCTCATAAAATTTCATGACTCATTAGACCATTTTACTCTTGCTCAGTTTTAGATCAACATCCTATTTAGTAGTTTCATTTAGGTTTACTCTTAATGGAAATTTATTCCTGCCAGCCCTTTAAAATCCCAGTGTTTTGAAATTGCAGGTTTAGAACCATATCTATTCTGTTCTCTTCTCTTTTGTAAGGTAGTTTTATGCTAGAATTTATTTATAAATGACTTTAGGTGAAAGAAGTTGATCAACATTTTCAGGAAAGATATTATTCCTTGGAACTGCTTCTTCTGTATTCTTTCTTTGAGGATGTTCTGTTTCTATTCTGTTCATAGCAATAAACCACAGAGGAGCAAAGCAAACATTTTCTTTGGCTGTGTTCATTCTTCTCCTCTGCCTAAAATTATTTTCCTCCCAATTCCTTGTCTATTGAAAATACCGCTTTTTAAAAATTTTCTTTCCCAACCTCCTCTACTTCCTGTTATTCTTCGAATATATTTGAGCACTTACTATTCGGTGATGCAGGAATGAACAAGACAGATCCAATCCTTGTCATTCTGAAACTTCTATCAGAATGGAAAAAGATTCACAATAAGTTGACAAATACAACAGCTAAAAATTGTGGAAATTTTAAATTAAATAAACAGGATAATGCAATAGACAGGATCTGAGAATTGGTTGCGATAGTTCTTCAAAGAGTGTACGAGAAAGCCTTTTAGAGGTGTAGATATTTAAGATAAAAACACTTTGCCCTTTTTATTTTTCTTATTCATCAGTTTCCAATAATACTTTTCAAAATACAAGGTTCATAGATTATTTTAAATTTTCTAAAATTCACATATTATGACTTGACGATTGCAGGATGTGAGCCCCAGAGGGAAACACTACCTGTTTTCTTTCTTCTTGAGAGAGTTATTATATGGTCATTATTTAACCAATGATTTTTTAAAATTGTTTTTTAAGTACAGTTATAGAACATTGCCTACCTCAGTAGACCGGATACTTTTGTTTCCTCAACCGAAGAAAAGCAAAATCAAACTTTTCCTATAGTGGGCCATGTGAGCAATTTAGGCTTTCTAAAAAGCCTAAATCATGGTCTGCTACAGCTGTCCAAGTCTGCTGTTGTAGGATGAAAACAGCCATAGGCGATATGTAAGTGAATAAGGATGACTGTACTACAATAACCATTTAATTACAAAAACAGGTAGCAGGTCATATTTGGCCCTCAGGCTGTAGTTTGGCAACCCCTCACCTATCTGATGGTGGTTGTGAACTTAGTCGCTCAGTCGTGTCCGACTTTCTGTGACCCCATGAACTGTAGCCTGCCAGGCTCCTCTGTCCATGGGATTCTCCAGGAAAGAATACTGAACTGGGTTGTGAGTAAGAGTAATACCTGAGGTAGTGCACTTAAGATACTAATCTCAGTGACTTACCAGTGTTCAGTAAATATGTTATCACAGATAGTAAAATTATGATTAGCATCATTATAGATATTACAAAGACTATGGATGTCAAATGTTGGGCAAAATTCTTAGCTTGATGTTGTTCTCTCTTTCTGGTTTTCTCTCATTAAATTTCAGTCATCCATCACTGTTGTATCATACAGACTCTCAGCTCAATCTCACTCTTTTGTTTGGCTGTTGTCGGGCAAAATTTGTCAAAATTTGAGTCATTTGGGAATCCATCTAAAGAAAAAATAGGAAAAAAAGTCCACTAAGTTTTCCTGGTGACTCACATGGTAAAGAATTTGTCTGCAATTTGGGAGACTTAGGTTCAGTCCCTCGGCTGGGAAGATCCCCTGGAGGAGGGCATGGCAACCCACTGCGGTAGTCTTGCCTGGAGAATCCCACAGACAGAGGAGACTGGTGGGCTACAGTCCATGGAGTTGCAAAGAGTTGGACACGACTGAGCGACTAAGCATAGAAAAGATCCTTCTTAGTCTACCATCCTTCTTAGCCTAAATGACTACAATAGGCAAAATGTGAATCATGTAAAAATTTTTTTTGAAGATAAAAATGACAACACAAAGACAAACATATTAAAGTAGAGCAAAAAATGAGTAAAAACATGACAGGAGGTATAGAAGCACCAAAAATTTGAATAACAACTGGATTTTTAAGGAACAACTTTATTCAATTTACAGCTTACTTGGCATCATCAATAAATGTCTCATACAAAAGAAATGAAAAGAACCACTTTTTATATCTTAGAGAACAAGCCCAGAGGTGAACATATTTATTGAAAACATAAAAATGAATCTCTCCAAAAACAGAGAAACAAGTCATATAAGTGAACTCATTTTTTTTAAAAGAAAGCAAAGACTCTGTACAATGTTATACTTGCTTAAATATTAGATGTTTTCTCACTAAAATATCCAGTTATATTTGAGTTTCTTTTGTGTGTTAGCGAATTGAGCAATAGATAATTATTGAGGAATTAGTGAGTAGTCTTGAATCACTGTTAACCTAAATATATTTTTACTTAAGTTTTTATAGTTAATTTTTAATGGCAGATCAATACTTTAAATAACATTAAGGATAATAAATGCCTTCTTATCTTGTTCGTGATCCCCAAAAGGCAATGCACTATAGTCAGTATCCCTGAAAACAGTACAATTTGTAGTCTACCTGGCAATTCTCTGTCCTCTCTGTTCTCTGGGTCCCTTTTTGTTTATCTGTATCAGCTCTTAAAATATATATTGTCCCTGGACACCTTACATTTTCATTGTCTTCATGTATGCCTCTCCTTTAACCTCATCCATACTGTGCAGTTTAGAAACAGACAATTTAAAAACTGCTGCTGCAGGTTCTCTAAAAGATCCTTTCAAGTTAGGAGAAAAGATTAAAAAACTTTTGCTGTTAAGAAAAACAGAATGCTTAATTAGATGAAGCAGGAGTGTTTCTATCTGTACCAATGTTAGATAGCATCACTGACTCAGTGGACATGGATTTGAGCAAACTCTGGAAGACAGTGGTGGATAGAAGAGCCTGACATGTCACAATCCATGGGGTTGCAAAGAGCTGGACACAAGTTAGTGACTGAAAAATAACACAACAATTAATTAATGTATTTTGTGTGACTATATTATTTTTATGGAATGCATTTGAGCTCGTTAAAATATTTGATCCAGAGTGTAATAGGTGGTGGGCTTCCCAGGTGGCACTGGTGGTGAATAACCCACATGCCAAAGCAGGAGACATAAGATATGGGTTCCATCTCTGAGTGGGAAGATCTCCTGGAGGAGGGCATGGAAACCCACTCCAGTATTCTTGCTTGGAGAATTTGGAAAATGTAAAATGTTTTCAGAATTGTTTGAAGATTTTTTTCAGCATGAGATTAAGCAATAGGCCAAACAGAACAGTGCTAAAGTTAGGGAATATACAAAAATTTACTTTTAAAAGATAAAGTTGCTATCCTTGTTTATTATTATAAATCCTGGTGAAACAATAAATTACATATAATTATACTTGATTACTTGATATGATTTACAATCATGCATAGTCAAAAGCAGAGACATTCTTTGCCAACAAAGGTCCATCTAGTCAAGGCTATGGTTTTTCCTGTGGTCAGGTATGGATGTGAGAGTTGGACTGTGAAGAAAGCTGAGCGCTGAAGAATTGATGCTTTTGAACTGTGGTGTTGGAGAAGACTCTTGTGAGTCCCTTCGACTGCAAGGAGATCCAACCAGTCCATTCTAAAGCAGATCAGTCCTAGGTGTTCTTTGGAAGGAATGATGCCAAAGCTGAAACTCAAGTACTTTGGTCACCTCATGTGATGAGTTGACTCATTGGAAAAGACTCTGATGCTGGGAGGGATTGGGGGCAGGAGGAGAAGGGGACGACAGAGGATGAGATGGCTGGATGGCATCACCGATTCGATGGATGTGAGTTTGAGTGAACTCTGGGAGTTGGTGATGGACAGGGAGGACTGGCGTGCTGCAATTCATTGGGTCGCAAAGAGTCGGACATGATTGAGGGACTGAACTTAAATAAATTGAAAATTAATTACATAAATTCAGTTGTTCAGTTTATTAAAAATGCTGTGGTTAGTTACATACCTAAAAATAAGTATTTAGCAAGTCTGGATGAAAGAAAATCCACAACTGTTTAGAAAGCACATCAAATTGGACTGGCGGGGAAAATCTTCAGTCTGTAAAAGAGAAGACTTTTCAGCTGGGAGAGGACAGGATTGCTGCTTTCAAGTTAACAATAATAAGAAAAAAGCCTGATACATTGAAGAGGTATCAAAGTTTTAGAATATAAAATTCTCAGGGGTATAACTGTGATGTGTGAGTTTTTGCAGTAAGACAGAATTCATGAAGTAAATCAGTGGTTCTGAACCTGTTTTGAGTCACTGAATTGATGGAAGATGTACTTGTCAACAATATGGCAAATATTTATGTAGGATTTCAGGCTTGTAGATCAAGTACTTTGGGGAAAGGGTTTCAATAGATGCCAGATTAAGGATCCCCCTAGAGTAAACGAGAAAACTTTCTAACATATGGAACTGTTGAAAAACTTAATTGTGGACTCTTTCTTTCATTGGTGTTCATTTGATCAGTAGATACAGATAAATTTAAAAAGGTAATATGTTCTATGCATGAGGTTTGTTGTATCTTTCCCTTGAAGCATTTAAGAGTAGGATAACTGAATACCTCCATTTAGGAAAAAGTGCTTGAATATAAATGAATCAATCAGTGAGAATTCTTACCAAGAACCATTTGAAATTATTATGGGTACTGAGTGTGCTTTGTATCTAAAACAGTGGAGACAACAGCATTCTAGCATGGATATTGTGTTCATTTGCATTATCTTATCAATTATTTAATTTTAAAGAGAGAGTTCATAAACTCTTCCTATTTAGAGATTTCTCTGAAGATTCTCCCATTTGACTTGCTAGAGAATTTACAAAACCAATATTGGTTTGAGAATGATTTTTTATTGGAGGGAAGAGGGTTCAGAACTCCCATCTAATAAAGAGGCAATGCAATTTGCTTAGATACTAGATTAAGCCAACTTTCGCTTGAATTTTTAAATGGTAAAATTGAACGTAGATGCATTATTTAGCATTTTTATCAGTCTACAGTTTTTCATTAAGGTACCTCACACAGGGAAGTAATTATTACAAATTTCTTAGGCATATTCTGAGAGACCACATTCAGTCAAAATGTAGTCCTTAGACCAGGAGCATCAGCATCACTTGTAAGCTTGTTACACTGCAAATTTATGATTATTGCCTCAAACTTCTCCCTCAGAATCTCTCCTGATGTGAACAAGCAACTATTTTAACAAGTTCTCCAGGAGATATTAATGTATGTTAAGGTTTGAGAACCACTCATATAGTTGAACTTATATGGGCTTCGGGGTCAGATAAACAGTCTTTTAATTCTGATTTCTCTATTAACTAATTTTGTAAACTATTGAATCTGTCTACTGAGCGACTTCACTTTCACTTTTCACTTTCACACATTGGAGAAAGAATGGCAAGCCACTCCAGTGTTCTTGTCTGGAGAATCCCAGAGACAGGGGAGCCTGGTGGGCTGCCGTCTCTGGGGTCGCACAGAGTTGGACACGACCGAAATGACTTAGCAGCAGCAGCAGCATACTTGTTTCCTATAAAGAAGGGGTAATAAAATTTTTCAAGGTTGCTAGAGGATACGTGAAAATGTGTAAAAGTAATAGAATCCTCCCACAGAATAATAGGGTGCACAGTAAATGGCAGATTTTTCATATGGGTGTCATGATATATGCTATTAGTTGACTATTTACCTTGTACCAAGGTAACTGCTCTACATGTATTGACTTACTTGATCCTCATAGCAACCTTATTTGGTATGTATTTTTATCCATTTACAGAGGAAAAAATTTAGGCATATAATAGTGAATTTTCAGCTCAATGAACAACTGAAAACTGAACAAAGGTTAATGTAAAACTCAGTGATAAATATTTGCTTTACCTTTACAATTTTTAATTTAAAACGTTTGGTAATGGTACTTTGGCTTCTTTTTTGAATCTTAAAAATCCAAAAAAAAAAAATATTTGTCATTAAGTGCTGATTTTAAATTAAATTTAACCTGCTCATGTCACTGTGTCATCTACACGATGTTTTTCTCCAGTCATTTACTTATGCTTAGTTTCATCTCTGATAGCCTTTCCATGAGCTTTAAATCAGTGTCGATGCAGTCAGTTAAATAATATCAGAAATCTGACTGGTTGCTACATTTAATCATTTTTAATATTTGTTATTTGAATAGAAATTCTTTAGTGCATTCTCTGTTTTGTGGTGTGTGGATTGAACCTAAGATAAATTATATGTTTTAGGCTTAACCACCATTTTCAATTTCATTATATTTGAATTAGAAAGTTCCCAGACTATTGGGTTCTTTATTGTCATACTAAAAGGATAATTTATTTTCATGAGAAATATGTCTTAAAATCATGGCCTTTTGATGGAAAAAATGCTAAGTTCAAGGCAAATGAATATGCAAAATATTTTTTCAGGACTGGGTCATGCACTTTTCAAATGAAATGCCCACATGATATTGCTGTGAATTGAAAATTAGTGCCCTCTCACCTGACGTAGTTCTGATGGCACTCTGAGCACTTTTAATCAACACTGCTTTCCTGATGGTGAATAGTGAGAGCTCAGTGATTAGGAGTTATTTTTTTCTTGATTCCTAATTTTTCCCCACCTCTTGGCTACAATTTTTGCCAGCTCTGTGGGGTATAAACTTGCATTAGTCTCAAATTTTTCTGCAATACAGATAGAAAGATTTAATTACTTCTTTTGTTTTGAGTCTGTGGGAAACTAAAAAGATTTCTAAGTGATCATTCAAAATTAACTAGGAACTGGTTAAACAAATACATTTTGTGTGTTCTCTTGAACGTAGGAACAGTAAAAATGAAAACAAATTTCTAGAAGAAACGACTTCATAATTTAGTGTTCTCAATTAGCAAATTAATTTCTTCTGTTCTTATTTGAAGCAAAACAGCAAACTATCCCATTGTTGTAGTCAAAATTAATATCCTTGTTGCTGATTTAATATTTGATAAGCACTCATTAATTCTTACTGAATGTATGATTCTATTTTTTTTGCATAATCTTCTAGAATAGTCTATTTTTATATGCAATTTTGATTTTCACCATATAGTAGATCTTGTTCTTAAGTATTTATCCAAAGACATTACTTTTATCTATAAATTCATTTTTATTGTTGGTTTTTATTTTTTTATGCTTGAAATTATCTTACTTTTTAATTTTCAGCTTTTTCAAAGAGAATGATTATGATGGTATTTACAGGTAGTATTGTTTAACTATGATAATGATGAGCTACACACTGATCTTTTTATATTCTTATTTTTATTTCCATCATTGTCCTTTGGAGTGGGAATATTTTATACAGAATAGTTTGGTAGAAATAGCAGGTTAATGTTTGCAGATGAACACTTGAAATCAGAAAGCGGAGAGGAAAAGAGAAAGGAAAAAGATGAATTAAAAAATCATAGTATACAATCTGTGTGAGTGAGGTGGGTGACAAGAACGCACTCTGCAGTGCAAACTTTGTGCCCTTATGTTAATCTAATCAAGAAACTATTTCCCTCTGGTACTGTGTCTATTTCAGGTTGTGAAAACAAAATATGAGTCAACAGTGCTGAGCTCTCTTCAGATGTCACCGTTCTAGGCATGTTGTCATCCCATTTAGAGAATAATCTTGCCTTGGCATTAGAAACTATAGCTAAGATTTCTACTTACTACAAAAATGACAAAATATGTATCCAAAGCATGCACACTAGAAAGTTCTTCTATCATATTACTAAAGTTTGGCTCTTGAAATTAGTGTGTTATAAACATCTTCAGTTCAGTTCAGTTCAGTCACTCAGTCGTGTTTGACTCTTCGCGACCCCATGAATCGCAGCACGCCAGGCCTCCCTGTCCATCACCAACACCCGGAGTTCACTCAGACTCATGTCCATTGAGTCAGTGATGCCATCCAGCCATCTCACCCTCTGTCGTCCCCCTCTCCTCCTGTCCCCAATCCCTCCCAGCATCAGAGTCTTTTCCAATGAGTCAACCCATCGCATGAGGTGGCCAAAGTACTGGAGTTTCAGCTTCAGCATCATTCCCTCCAAAGAAATCCCAGGGCTGATCTCCTTCAGAATGGACTGGTTGGATTTCCTTGCAGTCCAAGGGACTCTCAAGAGTCTTCTCCAACACCACAGTTTAAAAGCATCAATTCTTCGGCACTCAGCTTTCTTCACAGTCCAACTCTCACATCCATACATGACCACAGGAAAAACCATAGCCTTGACTAGATGAACCTTTGTTGGCAAAGTAATGTCTCTGCTTTTCAATATGCTATCTAGGTTGGTCATAACTTTCCTTCCGAGGAGTAAGCGTCTTTTACTTTCATGGCTGCAGTCACCATCTGCAGTGATTTTGGAGCCCCCCAAAATAAAGTCTGACACTGTTTCCACTGTTTCTCCATCTATTTCCCATGAAGTGATGGGATCGGATACCATGATCTTCATTTTCTGAATGTTGAGATTTAAGCCCACTTTTTCACTCTCCACTTTCATTTTCATCAAGAGGCTCTTTAGTTTCACTTCACTTTCTGCCATAAGGGTGGTGTCATCTGCATATCTGAGGTTATTGATATTTCTCCCAGCAATCTTGATTCCAGCTTGTGTTTCTTCCAGCACAGCGTTTCTCATGATGTACTCTGCATATAAGTTAAATAAACAGGGTGACATTATACAGCCTTGACGTACTCCTTTTCCTATTTGGAACCAGTCTGTTGTTCCATGTCTAGTTCTAACTGTTGCTTCCTGACCTGCATACAGATTTCTCAAGAGGCAGGTCAGGTGGTCTGGTATTCCCATGTCTTTCAGAATTTCCCACCGTTTATTGTGATCCACACAGTCAAAGGCTTTGGCATAGTCAATAAGCAGAAACAGCTGTTTTCTGGAACTCTCTTGCTTTTTCCATGATCCAGCGGATATTGGCAATTTGATCTATGGTTCCTCTGCCTTTTCTAAAACCAACTTGAACATCTGGAAGTTCATGGTTCTCTTATTGTTGAAGCATGGCTTGGAGAATTTTGAGCATTACTTTACTAGCGTGTGAGATGAGTGCAATTGTGTGGTAGTTTGAGCATTCTTTGGCATTGCCTTTCTTTGGGATTGGAATGAAAACTGACCTTTTCCAGTCCTGTGGCCACTGCTGAGTTTTCCAAATTTGCTGGCATATTGAGTGCAGCACTTTCACAGCATCATCTTTCAGGATTTGAAATAGCTCAACTGGAATTCCATCACCTCCACTAGCTTTGTTCGTAGTGATGCTTTCTAAGGCCCACTTGACTTCACATTCCAGGATGTCTGGCTCTAGGTCAGTGATCACACCATCGTGATTATCTGGGTCATGAAGATCTTTTTTGTACAGTTCTTCTGTGTATTCTTTCCACCTCTTCTTAATATCTTCTGCTTCTGTTAGGTCCATACCATTTCTGTCCTTTATCGAGCCCATCTTTGCATGAAATGTCCCCTTGGTATCTCTAATTTTCTTGAAGAGATCTCTAGTCTTTCCCATTCTGTTGTTTTCCTCTATTTCTTTGCACTGATCGCTGAGGAAGGCTTTCTTATCTCTTCTTGCTATTCTTTGGAACTCTGCATTCAGATGCTTATATCTTTCCTTTCCTCCTTTGCTTTTCAGTTCTCTTCTTCTCACAGCTATTAGTAAGGCCTCCCCAGACAGCCATTTTCCTTTTTTGCATTTCTTTTCCATGGGGATGGTCTTGATCCCTGTCTCCTGTACAATGTCACAAACCTCAGTGCATAGTTCATTAGGCACTCTATCTATCAGATCTAGGCCCTTAAATCTATTTCTCAATTCCACTGTATAATTATAAGGGATTTGATTTAGGTCAGACCTGAATGGTCTAGTGGTTTTCCCTATTTTCTTCAATTTAAGTCTGAATTTGGTAATAAGGAGTTCATGATCTGAGCCACAGTCAGCTCCTGGTCTTGTTTTTTTTGACTGTATAGAGCTTCTCCATTTTTGGCTGCAAAGAATATAATCAATCTGATTTCGATGTTGACCATCTGGTGATGTCCATGTGTAGAGTCTTCTCTTGTGTTTTTGGAAGAGGGTGTTTGCTATGACCAGTGCATTTTCTTGGCAAAACTCTATTAGTCTTTACCCTGCTTCATTCCGTATTCCAAGGCCAAATTTGCCTGTTACTCCAGGTGTTTCTTGACTTCCTACTTTTGCATTCTAGTCCCCTATAATGAAAAGGACATCTTTTTTGGGTGTTAGTTCTAAAAGCTCTTATAGGTCTTCATAGAACCGTTCAACTTCAGCTTCTTCAGAGTTACTGGTTGGGGCATAGACTTGGATTACTCTGATATTGAATGGTTTGCCTTGGAAACGAACAAGATCATTCTGTCATTTTTGAGATTGCATCCAAGTACTGCATTTCGGACTCTTTTGTTGACCATGATGGCTACTCCTTTTCTTCTGAGGGATTCCTGCCCACAGTAGTAGATATAATGGTCATCTGAGTTAAATTCCCCCATTCCAGTCCATTTTAGTTTGCTGATTCCTAGAATGTCTACATTCACTCTTACCATCTCTTGTTTGACCAATTCCAATTTGACTTGATTCATGGACCTGACATTCCAGGTTCCTATGCAATATTGCTCTTTACAGCATCGGACCTTGCTTCTATCACCATTCACATCCACAGCTAGGTATTGTATTTGCTTTGGCTCCATCCCTTCATTCTTTCTGGAGTTATTTCTCCACTGATCTCCAGTAGCATATTGTGCCCCTACTGACCTGGGGGGTTCCTCTTTCAGTATCCTATCATTTTGCCTTTTCATACTGTTCATGGGATTCTCAAGGCAAGAATACCTAAGTGGTTTGCCATTCTCTTCTCCAGTGGACCACATTCTGCCAGATCTCTCCATCATGACCTGCCCATCTTGGGTTGCCCCATGGGCATGGTTTAGTTTCATCGAGTTAGACAAGGCTATGGTCCTAGTGTGATTAGATTGACTAGTTTTCTGTGAGTATGGTTTCAGTGTGTCTGCCCTCTGATGCCTTCTTGCAACACCTACCATCTTACTTGGGTTTCTCTTACCTTGGGCATGGGGTATCTCTTCACGGCTGCTCCAGCAAAGCGCAGCCGCTGCTCCTTACCTTGGACGAGGGGTATCTCCTCACCGCCACCCTTCCTGACCTTCAACTTGGGATAGCTCCTCTAGGCCCTCCTGCGCCCGCCCAGCCACTGCTCCTTGGACATGGGGTTGGTCCTCCCAGCCGCAGCCCCTGGCCTTGGGCGTGGGGTTGGTCCTCCCAGCCGCTGCCCCTGGCCTTGGGCATAGGGTAGCTCCTCCCGGCCGCTGCCCCTGGCCTCGGGCGTGGGGGCGTGGGGTAGCTCCTCCCGGCACCTGCCCCTAAACATCTTACTTTTGACTAAATTACAATGAGTTAATAAAATTGATATTGGCTTGAGAGATTAACATTGGGTCTGTTTCTTCAACTTCTGTTTTCCTTCTTTAGTTTGAAAACTCTAAAAATGACTCTATAATCTTTTATTTATCTATGGGTTAGAATTTTGCAATTTATGTACTTAAAGAATATATGACTGACTAATGGGAGTACAGGAGAAGGCAATGGCACCCCACTCCAGTACTCTTGCCTGGAAAATCCCATGGATGGAGGAGCCTGGTAGGCTGCAGTCCATGGGGTCACTAAGACTCGGGCACGACTGAGCGACTTCACTTTCACTTTTCACTTTCATGCATTGGAGGAGGAAATGGCAACCCACTCCAGTGTTCTTGCCTGGAGAATCCCAGGGACGGGGGAGCCTGGTGGACTGACGTCTATGGGGTCGCACAGAGTCGGACACGACTGAAGCGACTTAGCAGCAGCAATGGGAGTACAAACTGTAAGATTTTAATCTATTATCATGCTTATCTGTTAATTAGGTAAATGTGAAATAATTGAATAGGTCTGGAATTATTGAAAGTAGTTTAGTCTCCACCTTCTTTAAACTGTGTGCAATTTTCCTACATCATTATAAAAGAACACCTTTCAATTTATGTTTTTATCTTTAGACTCAATAATTCTAGATATAATTGAAATCTGTTATTTTTATATCACTGAATTGAAATAAAACTTTTAAAGCAATTAGGCAAATGTTTCTTCTCCAGACAAATAATCCTATTCCTTGTATATCCTTTTAACATTTTGTGGTTCAAGTTAGCTCTGTTTAACTAGTCCTAGAAAATCTGACTTTACTTACTATTGCTGGGTTATTATAAAGGATGCAACTCAGAAACAGCCAGATGGAGGCAAGGTATGTGGAAAAGGGAGTGTGCCACCCTACCGACATCTCCTTGTGTTCACCAACTGGGAAGCTCTGCAAACCCCATCATTTAGGGGTTTTCATGGAGGTTTTATTACATAGGCATAGTTGGTTAAATAATAATGCACCACTAGAAAAAAGAGAAAGTCACTCAGTTGTGACCAACTCTTGTGATCCCAGGGACTATACAGTCCATGGAATTCTCCAGGCCAGAATACTGGAGTAGGTAGCCTTTCCCTTCACCAGGAGATCTTCCCAACCCAGGGATCAAACCCAGGTTTCCCACATGGCAGGTGCATTTTTTGTTTGTTTCTTTTTTATTTTTTAAAATTAATTTATTTAATTGGAGGATAATTACTTTACAATATTGTGGTGGTTTTTGCCATACATTGACATGAATCAGTCACACATGTACATGTGTCCCCCCATCCTGAACCCTTCCTCCCACCTCCCTCCCCATCCCATCCCTCTGGGTTGTGCTAGTGCACCGACTTTGAGTGCCCTGTTTCACGCACCAAACTTGGATTGGTCATCTGTTTCATATACGGTAATATACATGTTTCAATGCTATTCTCTCAAATCATCCCACCCTCACCTTCTCCCATAGAGTCCAAAAGTCTGTTCTTTATATCTGTGTCTCTTTTACTGTCTCCCATAAAGGGTCATTGTTACCATCTTTCTAAATTCCATATATATGCATTAATACACTGTATTGGTGTTTTTTTTTTCTGACTTACTTCACTCTGTATAATAGGTTCCAGTTTCATCCATCTCATTAGAACTGACTCTCATGCATTATTTTAATAGCTGAGTATTATTACATTGAGCATATGTACCACAACTTTCTTATCCATTTGTTCACCAATGGACATCTAGGTTGCTTCCATGTCCTAGCTATTGTAAACAGTGGTGCAATGAACATTGGGGTACATGTGTCTCTTTTAATTCTGGTTTTCTCAATGTGTATGCCCAGCAGTGGGATTGCTGGGTCATATGGCAGTTCTATTTCCAGTTTTTTAAAGGAATATCCACACTGTTCTCCATAGTGGCTGTACTAGTTTGCATTCCCACCAACAGTGTAAGAGGGTTCCCTTTTCCTCCACACTATCTCCAGCATTTATTGTTTGTAGACTTTTTGCTAGCAGCCATTCTGACTGGTGTGAAGATGGTAGGTGAAGATGGTACCTCATTTTGGTTTTGATTTGAATTTCTCTGATAATGAGTGATGTTGAGCATTTATACATGTGTTTGTTAGCCATCTGCATGTCTTCTTTGGAGAAATGTCTGTTTAGGTCTTTGGCCCGTTTTTTGATTGGGTCATTTATTTTTCTGGTATTGAGCTGCATGAGCTGCTTGTATAGTTTTGAGATTAATTCTTTGTCAGTTGTTTCATTTGCTATTATTTTCTCTCATTCTGAAGGCTGTCTTTTCACCTTGCTTATGATTTCCTTCATTGTGCAAAAGCTTTTAAGTTTAATTAGGTCCCAATAGTTTATTTTTGCTTTTATTTCCATTACTCTAGTAGGTAGATCATAGACGATCTTGCTGTGATTTATGTCAGAGTGTTCTGCCTATGTTTTCCTCTAGGAGTTTTATAGTTTCTGGTCTTACATTTAGATCTTTAATCCATTTTGAGTTTATTTTTGTGTATGGTGTTAGAAAGTGTTCTAGTTTCATTCTTTTACAGGTGGTTGACCAGTTGTCCCAGCACCACTTGTTAAAGAGATTGTCTTTTCTCCATTGTATATTCTTGCCTCCTTTGTCAAAGATAATATGTCCATAGGTGCATTGATTTATTTCTGGGCTTTCTATTTTGTTCCACTGATCTATATTTCTGTCTTTGTGCCAGTACCTTATTGTCTTGATGACTGTAGCTTTGTAGTATATTCTGAAGTCAAGCAGGTTGATTACTCCAGTTCCATTCTTCTTTGTCAAGATTGCTTTGGCTATTCAAGGTTTTTTGTGTTTCCATACAAATTATGAAATTACTTGTTCTAGTTCTTTGAAAAATACCGTTGGTAGCTTCATAAGGATTGCATTGAATGTATAGATTGCTTTGGGTAGTATACTCGTTTTCACTATATTTATTCTTCTGATCCATGAACATGGTATATTTCTCCATCTATTTGTGTCATCTTTGATTTCTTTCATCAGTGTTTTACTATTTTCTATATATAGGTATTTTGTTTCTTTAGGTAAATTTATTCCTAAGTATTTTATTCTTTTCATTGCAATGGTAAATGGAATTGTTTCCTTAATTTCCCTTTCTGTTTTCTCATTGTTAGTGTATAGGAATGCAAGGGATTTCTGGTGTTAATTTTATATCCTGCAGCTTTACTATATTCATTGATGAGGTCTAGTAATTTTCTGGTGGTGTATTTAGGGTTTTCTACATAGAGGATCATGTCATCTGCAAACAGTGAGAGTTTTACTTTTTCTTTTCCAATCTGGATTCCTTTTATTTCTTTTTCTTCTCTGATTGCTGTGGCTAAAACTTCCAAAACTATTTTGAATAGTTGTGGTGAGAGTGGGCACACTTGTCTTGTTCCTGATTTTATGAGAAAGTCTTTCAATTTTTGCAGGTGAATTCTTTACCAGCTTAGCCACAAGGGAAGCTCAGGGATACTTGAGTCGGTAGCCTATCCCTTCTGCAGTGGATATTCCTGACCCAGGAATCCAACTGGGGTTTCCTGCATTGCAGACAGATTCTTTACCAACTGAGTTATCAGGGAAGCCTAGAATGTGCCCCTGATGATAAATAAACCTCCAGTCTCTCTCCCCTCTCGGAGATCAAGGGGTGGGGCTGAAAGGTCCAAGCCTCTAATCATGCCTGGTTTTTCTAGTGACAAGTTACCATCCTGAAGCTACCTAGGGGCCCACCAAGAATCCACTCATTAAAATAAAAGATGCTTCTGTCACTCAGGAAATTACAAAGGACTTGAGAGCTCTATGTCAGGAATTAGGGAAAAAGACTAAATACCTGTTTCCCATAATATACCTTCCACAATCAGAAAGTATACAGAGAAAGGTCATTGCTTGTCCAATGCATGTTGAAACTTCCAGAATGCACAAGACTCTTCTTTTTATTGTTAGTTACAAAAATGACAAACAAGTAACTAGCTTTTATTCTAGCTAAGTCCTCTCATCCCTTTTCAATTCCACATTTACAATAGGACGGAAACAAATTCCCTGTTTTTTGTTTCTTTCACAGCTCTTAACCCATTGTCTTGTATAGAACATATTCCCAAAATATGTTGAAGGGATGGGGTCTAAAATAAGCACCATAACAGCTTATTGAGATTCTAATTCCTCATGTTAGTAAAACATTAAAAACAACCATAACGACAATAAATGCTTGAAAAAGTTGAACATCACTTATGTATCAAGAACTATGCTAGGTTTTTATATGCTATCTTTCTAACTCATCAGTATTTGGAGATATGCCTTACTTTCTTCCATTGTATATGTGAAGCTCAAACAGTTTAATTGACTTTTTCCATAGCTGAGTTCAAATAAAGGACTATTTGTAACTATTCCCTATGCCAGAAGCTTTAAAAAATGTTGTGTATATATTAAATGAGTTTTTCACAAAATGAAACAGAGTTGAGAAAGTCACAGCAATATTTTTACTGCCCTACATTCTCATTCCTCAAAAACTTCAGTCCCTCTCACCCCACGGATTACTTCCTTATTGTTCTACATCTGGCTTATTTTTATCAAACCTAAGATTGATGCCAAGGAAGAAAAATGAAAATAGATCTGTGTCATATGGTATCACATTGGAAAGCTGATGTCAATTAATTGAGTATTTTGCTATAAAATTTAAGGACAAAATGACTTTCTCCCTCCTTTTGCAGCTTTGCATTTGAATGTAAAGTAACAAAACATAGAGGTGAATGTATATACAGTACAGATCTATTTCTTGTTCTATTTCTAGAGGCTGCAATCAGTGCCTTTGTGGCATTTTTTTTTTTTTTTGCAACAGCTATACTACATGCTTTTATAATAGAATTCATTAAATAATCATTGCAATGTATTTTATTCCTATCATAGCTAGATGAGAACACCCTTTGCATCATTTATTGTTTGGTAGTACCAGAATTTTAACACTAGACAGTTTATTGATCAAAGACAATAGCTATTTGAATAAGAAGTATGGGCAAACTCTCCCTAATAAATGTGGTATAACGATATTGACAAAGTTTCAGTCTACAGTCTGACTTGCAGAATCTCTGCATATAGAGAAAAATCACAGTCTGACAAGCTCTAATGTTTTATACAAAATTCTTTTCTGATTTTTACTTTGCATGAATCTGATTAGAATTAAATAGCTCTTTCTAGTCAACTGAGAAATTGATATTCAGAACTAATCTGGTATCAAATTTGACTCCCAGTTTTAATCCTATGCTTAATTAAAGCTTCTCAGGTATGTCTTATCTCTCATTGTCTTTTTAAAATAATTCTATATAGAAATAATATTCATGAATTAATAATTTCATCATATAATTAAAGGATAATTTGAAGTGATATCGGTTTAATGAAAATACAGAATTTTTTGTGGCATTAGAGTGGATTTAAAAGTTTCATTATTCGGTTTACTCATCTGGACTTTTGGCAGGTATTCAGTTCCTCCAGCTTTCCAGTTGCTCTGAGGAATACTCATCATCTTGTCTATAACCTCAGAATATCTTCCCAGATAGTATGACAAAGTGAAGTTAAAGGGAACGGAAGGGTTTATGGAAGATTGTATCAGTGTTCCCTCAAATTTACTTCTCCTTTTTGAAAGAAAATTATGATTCCCATTTCTTTAAAAAATTTTTTATTTTATATTGGAGTATCATTGTATGGAGTATATTGTGTTAGTTTCAGGTGTACAGCAAAATGATTCAATTATACATATACATGTATCTATTCTTTTTGAAATTCTTTTCCCATTTAGGTTGTTGCAGAATATTGAGCAGAGTTCCCTGTGTTATACAGTAGGTTCTTGTTGGTTATCTATTTTAAAGAGAGTGGTGTGTATATATTCATCTCAAACTCACAATGTATCCCTAGCCACAACCTTTCCCCTTTGACAACCATTTGTTTTCTGTTTGTGAGTCTGTTGTTTCTGTTTTGTAAATAAATTTATTTGTATCATTTTTTTTAGATTCCATATATAAGCAATATCATATGATATTTGTCTTTGTGTGACTCACTTCACTTAATTTGATAATCTCCCTCCAGTCAATCCACATTGCTTCAAGTGGCATTATTTCATTCTTTTTAATGGCCAAGTAATATTTTATTGTATATGTGTACCACATCTTTATCCTGTTATTGATGGACATTTATGCTGTTTCCATGTCTTGGTTATTGTAAACAGTGCTGCAGTGAACACTGGGGTGCATGGATGTTTTCACATTATTGTTTTCTCTGCATATATGCCCAGAAGTGGGATTGATGGATCATATGGTAGCTCTATTTTTAGTTTCTTAAGGAAACTCCATACTGTTTTCCATAGTGGCTATACCAGTTGGGAATGTAATCGCCAGTATAGAAGGGTTCCCTTTTCTCCAACTTTCTCCAGCATTTGTAGACTTTTTAATGATGGTCATTCTAACCAGTGTGAGGTGATATCTCATTGTGTTTTTGATTTGCTTTTATCTAAAAATTAGTGATGTTGAGCATCTTTTCATGTGCTTTTTGGCCAAGTGTATGTCTTCTTTGGAGAAATATCTATTTAGATCTTCTGCCCATTTTCTGATTGGGTTGTGTGGGGAGAGAGCAAATTAGCCAAGATGGCATGTTCAGGCTCTCTCACCCCACCTTTTATAAATAACGACTGTGTAACAACCGAGATCATTTATAGCACTGTGCATGCACGTCACGAGGTACTCAGTCATGGGCTACTTTGTACACAGGGCTACTTTGTGTGTACATGTATATGATCACCTAAGAAGCGGTGACATTACTGCTGCATCATGCCTGTGTCTTTTGGGTCAACCATGAGAGGTGAGAAGATAGTGTGTCTGCTGCTATGGCTCCTGCTATAGCCAGGAGAGAATAAAGTCATCTGCAGTTCCTAGAGCTCCTTGAGTTTTCTTCCGGCTTCCCTCCTTGCACCTTGTCTACCATGGGTTCAATGAACAGTGCACACAGTGAGACACAGTGAGACAACTGGCACTGTGAACAGGATCAGCAATACAGGTTGTTTGCTGTTTTTTGATATTGAGCTGCATGAGCTGTTTATAAGTGTTTTGGAGATTAATCCTTTGTTGGTTGCATCATTTGCAAATATTTTCTTCCATTTTGTGGGTTTCTGTGTAACTTATTGTGCTTACTGTGTGAAATAGAGATTCTTATTTTATGGACATTGACCTTTGTCCAGTGGAATGTGGTCAGCAGGTAAATATACTACATTTAAGCAGACATCTTCAACAGCCACTGTGTCTTATTCCCACCAATTCTCTTGTGCTTTCCCCCCTGCTTTGAAAATTTGATGTCCCAGGAAGATGTGTCATCTTTGGCCTGAATCCTTGAATGACAGAACATGTAGAGCAGAGACCCACAACTGTCAACATGAAAAGTAAAAAGTAAAAGTAAATATTTATTATTATAAGCCATTGAGATTTATAGCTTATTTATTACCATAACACAGCTAACTGATTCAAAATGGTTGTATGTAACTTAGGGAAATTACAAACAGATTGGGTTTATATCAGTAATGAAAACAAGAAAATGGTTAATTCTTTTTAGTGTTTGAAGTAGAGAAGTGAGATTAATCTCATTTTAGAGCTGCTCCACTGTGAACATGGATTCAAGAGTTATAAGTCCAACCTTCAATTGCAAATATGTAGAAATAATGGTTTATTGTTTAGAAATTCATTATGTTGTGATATGAACAATGAATAGTTGCTGTTTCAAAGGGATTTGTTTTTCAGTCCCAAGGGCAAACATTTTCAAGTATAATTCCAATCAAATTTAAGAAACTGTCATAGCCTTTTGTTGAGCCAAAATGGAATTTAACTGTATTGAATACTTTAAAATAAGTAGAAACTTAACTGTAGTTTGTAAATCTTTTCTTACGCTTCATTGTATTTGTTTTTTTCTAAATTTAATTTGCATGTAGTGATTATCTAGTCTAGTACACCAAAACTAACAAATCCATAACAAAAGTTATTGAGGTTTAAAACAGTTGTGGAACTATGCATATTTTGCAGTCATTGGAGTTCCCAATCTTACAGTAGCTATAAAGTAACTTATTTACATAGTTAAAAATAAACACAAACTACTAATATACAAAGAGTGGAAAATGAAAAGTAAAATATTCTATTTAATCCTATAATCTTACTTCTAAGAGGTAATAATCAGTAAACATTTCTATTTTTAGTTCAAGTTTTTGTTCCCCATGCCCATAATTCTAAATATCATTCTTGAACCTTTATTTCTTCCTTGATTTATCAACTTTAGATCTTATCAGTTTACTTGTGATATGGTGAGCCACTAATTTAGATCATAACCAGTTTTTCTCAAGCTTTAATGTAAATACACATCCTATGGTGATCTAACAGAAATGTGGATTATAATTAAGTACACTCAGCCTTTTAATCATACTTCTTGCTATTTGGTCAGGTTGGGATGGACTGTTGTCTAAATCTGACAGAAATGGGTTCTTCTGCAACTTCTTGTCAGCTGTCTGTTGAGTTAACGTCATTGTTTCTTGGCTCTCCTATTTCTTTTCTGTTAGATTTTCTGTTTTAATTTTTTTTCTTGGTTTTTACGTCAAATAATTTCTCTTTGTTCCTTTATAGCTTCAAATGTCTTTATTTTGTTTTCAAAATCAAAGCTACTAATATTTTAAGTGTAGAATTTAAGATTTAAAATTTACTGTTTTTGGACTTTTAAAGACATTGCTCTGGTTGCCAGTAATGCTGATGGGAAATTAGATGCAGAATCATTTTTATACTTTTGAAGGTAAGTTTATTTTTTAGATACTTTTAAAACTTTAAATTTATTCTCAGAGGTCTGAATCATATGAAGAGGAAACTAGGTTTGGGTTGTTTCAGATTCATTATGCTATGCGTTTAACAATTCTTTAGAGGGGAAGACGTAGTTAGGGAGTTAGGGAGTTTGCAATGGACGTGTACACACTGCTTTATTTAAAATGGATAAACGACAAGGTCCTATTGTATAGCACATGGAACTCTGCTCAATGATATGTGGCAGCCTGGATGAAAGGGAAGTTTGGGGGAGACTGGAAACCTATATACGTTTGGCTGAGTTCCTTCATTGTTCATCTGAAACTATCACAATATTGTTAATAGACAGTACCCCAATAGGAAATAAATAGTTTAAATTATAAAAAAAAACCCAACAACCCCAAAACCCTTAAATTTTGAAGACTTGAGTCTGGCTTTCAGCTATTGCTTCTTAGATGTCTCTTATTCCTGTTTGTTGTCCTGTATTGTACAGTCCAACATTGAAATAGTCTGCCAGTCCAATTCTGTGGATATCTTTTGGCCTGTTTGTTTTCTTCTGTGAGTGTCTCACAATTTTTAATTGATTTTAGACATAATTGCTATAACTGTCTTTGGACATACTATCATAGTATAGGGCTTCTCTGGTCACTCAGGTGGTAAAGAGTCCACCTGCAATGCAGGAGACCCAGGTTTGATCCCTGGGTCAGGAAGATCCCCTGGAGAAGGGAATGGCTACCCACTCCAGTATTACAGGAAAGACTGAGTGAAATCATCTTAACGTCTGGCAATGGGCAGGTCTCTTCTGCTATACCCTTGGAATAAAAGGTTGAGTCCGTATTGCAGGACTTGAGTGAGTCTGGAATTTTTTGTTGCTATGTTTACCCTCAGGGCACAACCAGCTTCAATTGCTCTGGTGTTTCCTCCTGTTTAATCTGGGGTTTGCTGAAAAGTGTGTCTCAATGTTCCCTTGCACTTTCAGCTTTCTTTCAACTGTGCCACAGTGCAAGTCTCTCTCCATACTTTTCCTCTCCTCCAGCAGTAGACAGATGTTGCACATTCTAGGTGTTTTCTAGGCTGGTGGTGGGGGATGGGGAACAAAGAGTATTGTCTCTTGTCCTGATTCAGCCTGAGTCTTATATATGCCCTGGGTCCTTGGGTGAGGGGTGTGCCCTCTGATCTCCCTCTCTGTCCCCCTGACATCTAATATGTGGCTTTTTTATTTTGGAAATGTTGGGCTTTTTTTTTTTTGTCTTTTT
>NW_011494807.1:2000044-2008397 GCF_000754665.1 Bison bison bison | reverse complement strand
GTTTTTTTTTTTTTTTTTTTTGTCTTTCTCCATAAGTAGGAGACCCCAGCTGATATGGAATTTGGAATATTCCTTGCCTCTCTCTCTCAGGGGTAGGATTTTCCTCTTTTTTTTCCTGCAGCCACACTGAGTCTTCTGTGCCCGGGGTGCAGGGCTTTCTTTTATCCTTCAGACAATTCAGGATTCTGTTTCATAGCTGCTGCTGCCGCTGCTAAGTCACTTCAGTATCGTCCGACTCTGTGCGACCCCAGAGACGGCAGCCCATCAGGCTCCGCCATCCCTGGGATTCTCCAGGCAAGAACACTGGAGTGGGTTGCCATTTCCTTCTCCAATGCATGAAAGTGAAAAGTGAAAAGTGAAAGTGAAGTCGCTCAGTCGTGTCCGACTCTAGCGATCCCATGGACTGCAGCCTACGAGGCTCCTCCATCCATGGGATTTTCCAGGCAAAAGTACTGGAGTGGGGTGCCATTGTCTTCTCCATCTGTTTCATAGAGAGGGGTCTAATTAGAACTTCAGGCTTCACTCCTACAGACCTGCAGCACCAGCAAAGGCTCTCTTTGGTGTTCCACTTTGCCCCCAATCTTTTTCATGAGCCCAAGGTGGAGGTCAATGGAAAGGAGCCTGTGAATGGAAATAAAATCCCTTTGTGTATACAGCTTTCCAGGGTTCAACATGCTCCTGCTAGGCTAGTTCAGGTTTTTGTAATTGTGATGGTTAATCTGATGGGTCAACTCAGCTAGATATGTAAGCACAGTGCCTGGATATTTGGTCAGACATTATTCTAAATGTTTCTGTGAAGATGTTTTTGGATGAGAGTGATGTGTAACTAGGTGAATCCTCTGTAAATCCAGGTTGCCCTCTGTAATATGGATTGGCCTTATCCAATCAGTTGAAGGCCCAAATAAAACAAAAGTCTTATCTTTTCGAGTAAGAAGGAATTCTGCCTGCAGATGACCTCTGTAATTGAACATCGGCAGCAGCTCTTTCCTGGGTTTCCAGCTTACTGGCCCATCCTATAGATTTCAGGATTACTAGCCTCCGTAACTGCAGGAGCCAAATCATTAAATTGTGTGTCTGTTTGTCTCTCTCCAATTAGTTCTATTTCTCTGGAGATTGCTGACTACTATAGCAATGGAAAACAAATTTTCCTGAATTTTAAAAGTCTTAAACTTTGATGGTGCCTGATTTCTTCTTCCCATGTTCTGCTACAGGTAAGCAGGAACTCCTGGTTCATCTCTTTGAGGAAAGACCCATCTTCCCTTGGATTTCAGGCTTCTTCATTACCTTGCAAACTCAATTCAAAAAAATTATCATTTTTTGAAGTTTATCCAGCATTTTCTAGTTTTTATTGTTGGCACAATGTTCTTTCCAGCTCTCTAAATCCTAGACTTAAAAAGAGCTTTCAGTAATGATTGTTTTTAATCTCTCTTAGCATAAAACTAGAGGTATTTATTTTAATTCCTTTCTGCTCCTTTTTGTTGTTGTTATTCAGTCACTTAGTCATGTCTGGTTCTTTGCAACCCCATGGACTGAAGCACGACAGGCTTCCTTGTCCATCACCAACTCCTGGAACGTACTCAAACTCATGTCCGTTGAGTCAGTGATGCCAACCAACCATCTCGTTCTCTGCTGTCCCCTTCTCCTCCTGCCTTCAATCTTTCCCAGCATGAGGGTCTTTTCCAATGAGTCAGTTCTTCTCATCAGGTGGCCAAAATATTGGAGTTTCAGCTTCAGCAGTAGTCCTTCCAATGAATATTCAGGATTGATTTCCTTTAGGATGGACTGTCTTCATCAAGCTAAACAACTCCCATTGCTGTGTTAGTCTTTTCTTTTTAAGCCTTGGGTTTGTAATTTTCTGTAGTCTGATTTTTCTACACTTATACTCTCAAGTATATTCTGTCTGCCAGAAAAATTTTCCTTCTTCAATGGCATATTTCCTATTTGTAGATTATATATTTTCTTTTTTATGGTATATCTTCACTATCATCCCAGTGTAATTTGCTAACAAATAATCCATTATCTTGAATCAGAAGTTTCCTTACAGACTTTTAGCAAAGGATAAATAACACTACTTTTGGTAAGTGTGATTTCAGTCCTGCTTAAATAATAATATGACAGTCCCTCCTACTATCTATTTGTTTGCTATTCATTCAATAAACATTCGGGGCTTTTTAATTTATAAGGCACTGTCTAAGGTATATGTATTTTTGTTGCTGTTTAGTCCCTAAGTTGTGTCAGTCTCTTTGAGACCCTATGGACTGCAGCATACCAGGCTTCCTTCAGTTCAGTTCAGTTCAGTTGCTCAGTAGTGTCCAACTCTTTGTGACCCCATGAATCGCAGCACGCCAGGCCTCCCTGTCCATCACCAACTCCCGGAGTTCACCCAGACTCAACGTCCATCGAGTCAGTGATGCCATCCAGCCATCTCATCCTCTGTCGTCCCCTTCTCCTCTTGCCCCCAATCCCTCCCAGCATCAGAGTCTTTTCCAATGAGTCAACTCTTCACATGAGGTGGCCAAAGAACTGGAGTTTCAGCTTTAGCATCATTCCTTCCAAAGAAATCCCAGGGCTGATCTCCTTCAGAATGGACTGGTTGGATCTCCTTGCAGTCCAAGGGACTCTCAAGAGTGATCTCCAACACCACAGTTCAAAAGCATCAATTCTTTGGCGCTCAGCTTTCTTCACAGTCTAACTCTCACATCCATACATGACCACAGGAAAAACCATAGCCTTGACTAGATGGACATTTGTTGGCAAAGTGATGTCTCTGGTTTTGAATATGCTATCTAGGTTGGTCATAACTTTCCTTCCAAGGAGTAAGCGTCTTTTAATTATCCTTCACCATCTCCTGGATTTTGCTCAAATTAATATCCATTGAGTTGGAGATGACATTCAGCCATCTCATCCTCTGTTGCCCTTTTCTCCTCCTGCCCTCAATTTTCCCCAGCATCAGGGTCCTTTTCAATAAGCCAGCTCTTTGCATCCAGTGGCCAGAGTTTTATATGTATAGTGGAGAGCAGACAGATAGAAATTAGCTTATGTTTTATTAGGAAAGTAATTAATTATTGATGATTTAATTACAATTGTAATAGATTCTAAAAGAAGAAACTAGTTTGGAATGACAGTATTTAATAAGAAACCTAATCTAATCTGGCAGACAGGAGAGATTTCTTCCATAAAGTAAAATATGAGTTCCCCTCTAAATAAGAATGTGTAAAAATTTTTAAGAAAGCAGAGGCTCAGGAAAAATAGTATTTTAAACTGTAAAAACAGCATCAAATGAGGTCCCCATTGTCCCTGGGATTTAGTGAAATCTACAACCCTCTTCTTTGTAGAGCCTATGATTTCCTTTTTTAAAAAAAAAATATGTGTATGCAATAAATTAATGTCAGGGAGTCAAGAGGTGAGTCCTAAAACCTGCACTGTTACTGATGAAGTCCTTTATTTTGGGTAAGTTAAGTTCATTTCTTGGTGATTTGCTGCCCTATTAAATGGTTTAAATTATTATAGTTGCTATGAGAATTTTGGAGAGAAGATATAATAAAGATATTAATAATAATCAGGAGACATAGAAATGTTTGTATGTTTTTCTTAAACACTACTACAGTTATTTAACTCCATAGAAATAATTCAAAAATAGTATAAAGCTAAAAGTGTGCCAAATATTTTTTGAAATATTGTCCACAATAGCAAAAATATAGAAGTAACCTTAATTTTAAAACTATGTTACATCAAATTAGTGAAAATTATTCAGCTACTGAAATGAATGGCTATATAGAAGCATGGGAAACTATATTCTAAACTAAGTCAAAGCAGCAGATTATATTCATAAGTTTGTATGGGTTTGAATTTGCAAAAAGGAATAAAGTTCTGTTGATGCTGCAACTTCTAGAATTGTATCTTTTTCTCAAAAGAGTCTTTGATCTGAATATAATCATTTAGAAGGAAAAATGACAGGATAGCTATGAAAAGTATGCCCCTTCTGACTTGGCTTCTGAGGCCTAATAAAACAAAATATGTCAAGTTCTCTGAGCTAGAAATGGCAATTTTTTGATGCTCATGGATAACATAATTCTCATGCTCCAAATACAGAAGATGATATAAAATGAGAGATGGTTACCAAATCTCTTTATGCATGTGTCAAATTCAATCATCTGAAAAACATTCCTTTGGGCCTTGAGCCTATTTGTTTTTATAGATTTCTACTAAAATATAAATGGTCCTGGAAAGAGTAACTCCTTAAGGCATTATTAACTAGCATCTTTGCTGACCCCAGTTGGTTAAGCCCATAATTCTGTGACAAAAAGTTATAAGGAACTCTAGGGTGAAAATGGAAAGAAGCCAAGTTGATAAACAGCAGAGAGTAGGAACTACACTCAATCTAGTAGAATGCCCAACAAATGTTATCCCAGCGAATAGTCTTGCCTTAGGATCAGTTTCATATTTGTGTTTGCTTTTGCAAAAACATTAGTACCCATCTGCCAATCTAGTATACATCAATTATCTACTTTCTTTTCAACCATGTAACCTGAAGGATATGGGGAGGTATTATATTTTAAAAGAAGTCTAAGTGGGAAGTTAAAATCTGGAAAAAAACTTCTAGTAGGAAATCTAAATCCTATTTTAAAAAACCATAATTATGCTAACAAGGTGAATTAGCAAAGATATCACAGTTGTGCCTTATCTTTGGTTCGATGTTATCAGCAAGCCAAAAATAAAATAAATGGAGACATCATTCATCACATATTTCTGATCATAAAACCAGCAGAAAGGAAGCATGCTCGTTTGACTAGAATCACAGCATCTGATTCAACTGAATGATGAAATATTTCTTGCTCATGGGAGGGAAAACCCATTTTAATTCTTTTCTCAGGCTACTTTTCTTTTCATGTAAGTGCATGCTAGTGCACTGTCCCCAAGTTCTGTACGTTGGGAGAATTAGCTCTGGCCACTGACTTGCAAGCTATCTCTTGAGTGAGGATATTATAACTGCTGTCCATTTTTGACTGTCACCCACCTACTAAGCCATTCCATCTCTGAACCAAGCTCGGGCTTTTCTTCCTTAGTCAGCCGGTTGTATGAGAGGCCTCATATGGCCTCAGGCATGAACTGAGGGAGAGTTAGTGGTGCAGCAGTGATGACATGAGGTGTGGGCTGCAGGCTCACACAGCGTGCTTGTAACCTCTGGTTCTGCTTCTGCTAGTCCCATCTTAAGACAGATGGCCCACTTTTTCATATGACTTGGTGGGTCTGAAAATACCAAACTCATGTTGGGCAGATTTGGCAACAAGATCACTTAGTACCACATGGGTAAACTATCTTAGGAGCAAGCCAGGAGGTATTCTTCAAAAGGTGCATAATTTCAGCTATAGGTAGCATGGTTTTGCCGAAGACTTCTAGCACTATCCATTGTGATTTCCTAGTTTTCCTAAGTTCCACGTGAATGTTTTCCCACCACCAAAATCTTTAATACCATAGGTTTTCCAGTTGATTTTTTCAAGTACCTGAGCTACTTACATTGTAGCTTGAGAGCTCAGCAGGGCCTTTCTTGCTATGGGTCCCAAGGCAAGCCGCTTGGCTTTCATGGTTTAAAAACTGAGTTCTAAGAAAATCTTATTTTGGCAGAGCAGATCTTTCTTGGTTGAAGGTTTAACCTTCTTTGAAGTTTGGTTACCCCAGCTATTAAGTCTTGGGCCTGGGCCTCAACTTTCTCTGCCCTCTACAAGAGATTAGCTCTGTGAGCTTCCAAGGAGGCCCTCTGGTATTTCACACTTAACTATTCATCAATGATTAATTACTCAGCTTTTCTTTATCTTTTCTCAGAATATCAATTGTTAGTAATAACCACCCAATTGCATAGTCTTATTTTTAGTTGCTGTTACTCCCATATTTCTTAGATGTTTGATACAGGGCTTCCCTGGTGGCTCAGAAGGTAGAGACCCAGGTTCAATCCCTGGAGAAGGGAATGGTTACCCACTCCAACTATTCTTTCCTGGAGAATATCATGGACAGAGGAGACTGGTGGGCTATAGTCCATTAGGTTGCAAAGACTCGGATATGACTTAGTGAGTAACACTTTCACTTTCTGTCACCAATTAATGTATTTTCCTCCACTGGAATAACATTCAAATTTATGGCTCTGGAGAGTTTTAACAATTGGACTGCCACTTGTGTCAGAGACTACAGTGCGCCATCTGTAACCAACAGTGGAGATCCCTATCACCAATGGGTAGCAATTGATTTAGTTACAAAACTGTAGCTTAGCTATCTTTTTCTTGGACCACGTCAAGAACTGTTGTAGGTGTGTTCCCTGGGATGCACCCTCTGAGATTCAGTTTTTCTTTTTAAATTTATTTATGATTTATTTGGCTGTGGGGCTCTTAGTTGTGGCATGGAGGCTAGTGGTTCCTTAGCGCATGTGGGATCCTAGTTCCCTGACCAGAGTTTGAACCCGTATCCCTTGCATTGGAAGGCAGATTCTTAACCACTGGACCCCTAGTGAAGTCCCCTGGGATGCAGTTGTAACATACTCTAGCTCAGTCTGTCCAAGATTGGCTTAGCTTTCCTCTATCATTCTTGAATTCCCATCTTTCTGATTGGAAGTTCACAAGTTTTGCTGTGAATTCATTTACCACAGAGAACTCCCAGAAACCTGTGCTAAAAATCTCAGGAAAACCTTTAAAGTACTATAATAAAAACTAGTTAATCAATTAAAATAATATATTTTGTCCGTCCAGTGTGGACAAATATATACTTCCTCATATACAAAATGCTGGAAATGTTTATCTGACTGTGGTTGCCAAATTCATGGTGATTAGAAGCATAAATACAGGCTTTCATTATCAGGATTTCAGAAAGCTGTTAACATTCATAGAAACTCTCCTATTATTATACTTAGGGGAACTTATTATAAACTCTGGCCAGATACAGGCAGTGTGGTCAAGTGTTAGGTTCTGTTTATAGTTTAGAAAGTTGTTTTCCTAGAAAAATGACTGAATACCTTTATGGGTATTTTTGGTCTCTAATTATACAGTAGGGAGCATAATTTATATGCTTACTTATTTCCCAAGAGTAATAACATGACTTATATTACCCATAAAGTATTTGGAGCTTTTAAATGATAAATAGAAAGTATTGTTTGTAAGGATTTTATTTTTTAAGTTTGTTCCACAAGTCTAAGCTAATAGTGATTTAAAATTTTTAGTAAAAATTAAAAAAATAAATTCTTGTGAGGTGCTATTAGTTCCTTTGATTAACCCCACTTCTTGCTTTAAGAGCTCACCTCGTAAATTCATTTAAGATTAAAATGTTAGAAGTCAAAATCTTCATGAAACTATAAACTGATTTGGGTAACAAATCAGTTAAAATGGGTCATTTTATCAAAAGTTGAAAAAAATGTGGTTTATAAATATTTTCTGCAGTACAGAGGCTGTCAAATTTAGAGAAAATCCAGCATGAATACTGAAAATATAAAAATGGTTTAAACAGAACAGAAATGTGGTGTCAAAATAATAATTTGGTGATACGTCTGCCTTGGGTAATATCAGACTCTCTTACGTGTTGCCATTCCTTCCATTTGTGGCTCTGAGGTATACTTTCCACAATATCCTTAGAATTATGCTCCTGTGTTCTTTTTCTTTCCCTATATGATAACTTTTTTTTTTTTTTTTTCCTCTCTGGGGATATTTGCAGTTAACCAAAGGATAGGAGTCAGTCTAGAGAACAGAGTGAAATATTGGGTATCAGAGACCAGTTGGGAGAGTTTGTGAGGGTATTTGGAATTCAGTTCAGTTCAGTTGCTCAGTCGTGTCTGACTCTTTGTGACCCCATGAATCACAGGACGCCAGGCCTCCCTGTCCATCACCAACTCCCAGAGTTTACCCAAACTCATGTCCATCGAGTCGGTGATGCCATCCAGCCATCTCATCCTCTGTCGTCCCCTTCTCCTCCTGCCCCCAGTCCCTCCCAGCATCAGAGTCTTTTCCAATGAGTCAACTCTTCACGTGAGGTGGCCAAAGTACTGGAGTTTCAGCTTTAGCATCATTCCTTCCAAAGAAATCTCCTTTAGAATGGATTGGTTGGATCTCCTTGCAGTCCAAGGGACTCTCAAGAGTCTTCTCCAACACCACAGTTCAAAAGCATCGATTCTTCGGCATTCAGCTTTCTTCACAATCCAACTCTCACATCCATACATGACCACTGGAAAAACCATAGCCTTGACTAGACAGACCTTTGTTGGCAAACTAATGTCTCTGCTTTTGAATATGCTATCTAGGTTGGTCATAACTTTCCCTCAAGGAGTAAGCGTCTTTTAATTTCATGGCTGCAGTCACCATCTGCAGTGATTTTGGAG
>NW_011494807.1:1999560-1999944 GCF_000754665.1 Bison bison bison | reverse complement strand
ATCCCAGGGAGGGGGGAGCCTGGTGGGCTGCCGTCTCTGGGGTCACACAGAGTCGGACACGACTGAAGCGACTTAGACTTAGCCGGGCAGTTTAAACATCTACTCAAGTTTCATGGTCTTTAAGTCAGAAAGGTTAGGTGGCTTTGTTCTAGCCACAGGAACAAGATCAAAGTCATCGGAGTTGGAGTTAATCTTAATTGGAGTTTTTCTACTTGAGTTTGAAATACAAAAGAGTAATGGAGATGTTGAGGGTGAATGAGAAGGTGAATAAAATGATTAACCGTGGGAAACCTACTTAGGTAAAAAAGAGAATTTGTATTTCTCTAATGTACTTAATGTAAGCCCCAGGTGGCTCAGTGGTAAAGAGTCTACCTGCCAATGTAG
>NW_011494807.1:1977685-1999460 GCF_000754665.1 Bison bison bison | reverse complement strand
TCATCCTCTGTCGTCCCCTTCTCCTCCTGCCCCCAGTCCCTCCCAGCATCAGGGTCTTTTCCAATGAGTCAGCTCTTCACATGAGGTGGCCAAAGTACTGGAGTTTCACCTTCAGCATCAGTCCTTTCAACGAACACCCAGGACTGATTTCCTTTAGGATGGAGTGGTTGAATCTCCTTGCAGTCCAAGGGACTCTCAAGAGTCTTCTCCAACACCACAGTTCAAAAGCATCGATTCTTTGGCATTCAGCTTTCTTCACAATCCAACTCTCACATCCATACATGACCACTGGAAAAACCATAGCCTTGACTAGACGTACTTTTGCTGGCAAAGTAATGTCTCTACTTTAGAATATGCTATCTACGTTGGTCATAACTTTCCTTCCAAGGATTAAGTGTCTCTTAATTTCATGGCTGCAATCACCAACTGCAGTAATTTTTGGGCCCCCAAAAATAAAGTCTGATACTGTTTCCACTGTTTCCCCATCTATTTCCCATGAAGTGATGGGACCAGATGCCGTGATCTTAGTTTTTTGAACGTTGAGCTTTAAGCCAACTTTTTCACTCTCCTCTTTCATCAAGAGGCTTTTTAGTTCCTCTTCACTTTCTGCCATAAAGGTGGTGTCATCTGCATTTCTGAGGTTGTTGATATTTCTCCCAGCAATCTTGATTCCAGCTTGTGCTTCTTCCAGTCCAGCGTTTCTCATGATGTACTCTGCGTGTAAGTTAAATAAGCAGGGTGACAATATACAGCCTTGATGTACTCCATTTCAGTCTGTTGTTCCATGTCCAGTTCTAACTGTTGCTTCCTGACCTGCATATAGGTTTCTCAAGAGGCAGGTCAGGTTCCTCTTGATGGTCCTTTTTTTCTGTCAAGATCCATGAAGGGTCTGAGATTTTACTCTGCTTGCCAGTTAACAAGTTTTCCTGCCACAGTTCATAGATGATGACAGAAAACATGAGACTCCTAGGTCAGGGACAGATAAACAGTAATGTGGGATGAATGAGCAAAGATCAGAGGTAGACCTGTGGGTAACAAAACAGAAATGTTCAGCCCAGCTGTGGAGGGGGTAAGGGACGAAAGAGTGGTGAGAGAAAGGGTTCCATGCAGAAAGAAACCTGTGCAAATGCATGAGAGCACCAGAGAATCTTGGAATGATCAACTTCAGCTGTCTCCTGATTTTTTTAAATACTTATTTGTATATGTATTTTTCAAAAGAATGCAATGCACAATACACTGATCTGAAGGACAAAGGCAAAACAAGGAAATTTGGAATCTCTTTCAATAATCATCTCCCTTTTGGGTGTGATAAGTTAAGATGCAATGTAGGCATCTTCTGGTTTCTCAAACTTCCATTGTATTAGAATCACTTGGGGCACTTGGTAAAAATAACGTCTTGGGTCCTTCAATGAACCTGTCTCTTTATCAGCTTTCAGGTGATTCCCACACACACACCAGAGTTTGATAACTGCTGCTTTAGAAGATGGCTAAAAATAGCTTAGGCTTAAGTAGTCTCAGGCTAACTCATACACTGTTAACCCCCCACCCTGCCAGGGGCAGGCCCAATCTGCCAACCGCAGGACAGAGCCTTCCAGACTTCTGTAAGAGGTAGCAGAGTCTTTAGCTTCTCAGAAGAAGGCTTAGTGATCCAAATAAGTCCCTGGCGGTGG
The DNA here is from genome assembly GCF_000754665.1 of Bison bison bison. Taxonomy (NCBI): domain Eukaryota; kingdom Metazoa; phylum Chordata; class Mammalia; order Artiodactyla; family Bovidae; genus Bison; species Bison bison. The sequence continues at coordinate 1,997,790 of NW_011494807.1, read as the reverse complement.
TCAGGAGAGCTCAGTTTTAATCTTGTGGTCGAAAGACTAATCTTAGACCAGTCCTCTACCCTTCGTATTGGTATTGCTCACTGTCTGCATTACTATGGAAAATTACGCATTGTTTGTATGGATGCTGCAGGAAGAACGAGGTTGGTCTCTCAAACCACTGTGTAAAATAAGTTACTTTTGGCCCTAAAGCTCTGACTTCTCAACTTTGAAGGGGCACAAGTCAAGAGCAGACCCTCTGGGGGACCCTGAATTGTTAGGGAGCAAGCTGGGGTGGAGGAGGGTTGGAGAAGCGCCGGGGGTTGGACTGACTCCCCCGCCACTCCTGGGCTTTCTCTTCCTCACTTCCCGCTCAGGGCGCTGCAGCCACAGGCCAGCACCAGGCAACAGCCCTGCAGCCCAGTGAGTCCAGTGAGGGCATGGAGCATGACTGGAGACTGAGGCATCGGAGGAGGAGGAGCAGCGAGCATGGCCTGGGAAGGAGCTGGCAGCAAGCAGGCAAGTGACCTATTCTTTCATGAATTTTGAGAATTGCCTTGCTAGGCACTGTAACCTGTCAGAAGCAAGATTTAAAAATCAGTGTTGAGCGATGAGTGTTGTAATGCATTTGGCTCCATGTTCGGATTTGGTGAAGGGAGTTGGTTGATGAGAAGGGGGCAGTTTCTGCCGCCTCGTCTATTTGTTAACTGTGCCGTGACTGAAGCTTGGAGGTTGGTTTCATTTTTAAAGGGTAATGTAACACTTCAATAGCTATCCTATTATACAGAATCACACTTGAGGGCCAAAAAATAATAATGGTAACTACTTGAAATCAAATTTTGTTTTCTTCAGAGATTTCTGCTTTTGTATTACACAAAACTTTGAATTTTAATAACAAAATCATCATTCTGCTGAACTTTTTTTTTTTTAGCATCCTATGCTTGACACCCTGCTATCTGTTCTTTAATTTTCCTGGGAGCCATGATCCATATTCATGGCTTCATTTATGGCCTCCCAAATGTTCATGGCTCCCAGGTCCTTAATTCACATTCTTAACTGCTTTTTCAACATATCTATTATAGTTAGTTGTACTAGCGGCACTTAGCATTGTAAATCTCCCAAACTAGATTTATCTATTCATTAGAAGATGTTCATCTATGTTATTTATTTAATCTATTACTGTTATCAGCCTGTTACCTAATATTCTTTCATCCATGTACACCTCACCTCCCCAATACTTTCTTTAATTCATATTCTGTATCAGCTGGCTGCCTTGGCAGATTCTCATTTTCTTGCCTATATTACTATGTTGAGAAATTTAAACATGGAAAACATTAAGGAATTAATTAATTATTGTGCTAGTACTCTGAGAGAGGAGATATAATTAGAGGAAAGGCAGGGAGGGGAGTCAGCTTCAGGAAGAGAAGAAGCAGGGAAGAGGCAGGACCAGGTGGTGTTTAGAGGCCTTAGCCTGGTGTCACCAAAGGACTTCTCTGCCACATTGTCAGTAGCTTTGGGAGACAAAGTCCCTTCTAGCCTGGCACAGGGATGTAGAGTGTGATAGTGTCACTATCTTTAGCGATAGGCAGGATATTATATTGGAATGCAACATCTAAGAGTTTCTACTCTGTCGTCAGCATGTCAATGGACGAGGACAGGGAACATTAGCAAAAGGTGGGGATGGTAAAGGAAGAAGTAGCCACACGGATGTTTGTGTAGCATATGTAAGGGCAAGGGATGCATTGTGTCACGTATACAAGGTGGATCATGAGGGACACCAGGACATTTGAAACAGAGTGGCAGTCTTGGCTACAACCCAGTGATAATACATCCTTAAACAATATGTGGATTAACTGAGTTCCTCAGCACATGTTTAGGGACTGACTACTACCATGTGCCAATTGCTTATCTAGGGCCTGTGGAGAGACAGCTATGAGCAAGACTGTGTTACAGCCTTTATGGAGCTGACCTTGGGATGGAGAAGTCTGACAGTAAACTAGTCTTTTCTCCCCAGAATATAATTTCAAGCAGTTTTAAGTGCCATTTTAAAAATGTAGGCAGAGAATGATGTAGAAGAGGGGCTATTTTGTATTCAGCGTTGAGAGAAGTCTTCATACGAGGTCATGTTGGCAGATACCTGAATGAAATGTGGAACCAAACCGTGCAATGATCTAGGAGAAGTAGGTTCCACATAGAATGATCAGCAGGTTCAAAGGATTCTTTATACCCTGATTCTGTTGAACAGATCAGGATGCTGTTTGAGAGACTGAAAGAAATAACAGGTGTGAGATACCTGGATTTTCTCCTGCCTTTTTGAGAAAAGAAATAACACAGAGGGTTAGGACAACACAGAGGAACTATGCTGCTGCTGCACTTGATTGCTCGCTCAGATTCCTTATGCATTTTCATGTTTTTTTCATATGAAAAGCCAAATGCACACTTCATCACCTACATGGCTAAAGATACATACGTGAGAAGACTTAGTATGGCCTTCCCGTGTGCTCCTATCCCTCAGTGCACATTCATTTTTCATAAATGTTCTCACGCCATAATCCAGTGGTTTCATGACTTGTGTGTTCTCTCTACTCTACCCTTCCCTACTCCTAATACTACCAACACAGTGACCTCCTTGAGGGGAGCAGGTACTCACTACTAACTGTTTGTATTATTTTCATTTTGAGTATAGATACACAATAGGATGAGAGCATCTGTGTCTTTGTCATTAGCAGAAATAACATTTTTTTTTCCTACCATATTCCAGTTGTTACAGATACTACAAAATATCATTTATGCTTGTCAGCACTTTGAATTTATGGTCGTTTCTAGACTTACCTCCATAGTTAGTGTATTAAAAATAAATAACTATTTTAAATTTAATTTTTATAGTTGGATAAGTGTATTTCAGAGTAATTGGTTTCCTTGTTATCCTGTGCATTTTATTTTATACATTAAGAAAAATTATTATGAAAAGTGTGTCCATAGATGTCATCATTCTACCAAAGGAGTCTGTGACATGAAATATGTAAGTTTTTGTTTTACAACTCAGTTGATTTATATAAAAATGATCTAGGTAAACTAGAGACAATATTATTTTCTCATAACAGTTAGGTGATCTCATTAAGTCCTCTGGCATGGTGGTAATTACGAACACATTCTGATGACTCTTATTACAAAGCCAGACCATTTGTTCGAGCTAGGATTCAAAGTATATATTTGCTTATTTGACATCTTCATGTCATCTCAAACTCAGATAGCCAAGACTAAGCCTCTAATTTTCCTTTCTGAAATCTGTTTCTGCCTGGTCTTACCTGTTGAGAAATATTCAGCCTGTTGCTTAAGCTGGTAATCTGATGTCATTTTTGATTTCTCCTTTCCTATTTCCCCAACATCAAACCCAGGAGAAGGTCCTGTCAGCTCTACCCTCAACTTGAATGTGCTCACTTCCCTCTATCTCCACTCTTTCCACCCTAACATAGACCTCTGTCACACTTTTTGTCTAGTTTATTGCCATAGCTTCCATATGGGTCTCCAGAGTTCTACTATTTTACTTATGAGGACTCTGAGATACACATGACACTAAGGACTTTCTCCAAGGTCACACGCTAGCTAGTGATTTAGGTGGAAGGCTAATATATAAAGATACATTGTGCTTGCCGGAGCCTGTATTTTGTTGTGTTAAATGTCTTCTAAATGTGAAGACAAATTTTGTAAGTAATAGGGTATACTTTGAATGTTAACTAATTTTTTTTTTTTTTTTTACATCTCCAAGGTGACTTGTAAATGTAAAGATGTAAATAAATGGCTTATTTAACACCTCTCATTTTATGACTTTGAATCATTTTATAATGCTCAGTAAACTGTGTTATATTGTATTTTTCCAAATAAGCTTTCACTCCAAATAAAACTATGACCCCAAACACAATCATAAAAATCTAAAATTCTACTGTACTCCTCTTAGCTTTTCCTTTGTACAAATACGTGGATTAGAGGGCCTATAAATCCTTTTCATATCTATCTAAAGAAACTGTTGGGCAAAAAGTTAAGTTGTCTTTGTTGAAAGAATCCACCATCAATTAGTTTTCATCAACTTGTGGAGTATAATTGCATTTCCACATGTTTGGACCAAAGACCTTTCATTTTGTGTGATTATTAAATGTGTGTGTGTGTGTGTGAGAATCACTCAGTTGTATCTGACTCTTTTTGACCCCATAGATTGTAGCCCACTAGGTTCTTCTGTCCATGGAATTCTCCTGGCAAGAACACTAGAGTGGGTAGCCATTCTCTTCTCCAGGGGATCTTTCTGACCCTGGTCTCTGGCATTGCAGGCAGATTCTTTACTGTCAGAGCCACCAAGAAAGCCCAATTAAGAGTAGAGCTACTCTATTTCACCATCTCTTACAACATATAAGGAATAAAGACTGTGTAGGTTTGCCATTGTACTTTTACCTGTTTTGGATTTATCTCTTTCACGAATAAGTAAACAGTAGTTACCAAAATGATATCACTGGATGGATGTTCACGGTCATGGTTTCCTGATCAAATAGAAATGAAACTCTGTAGAATCTGTTACCTTTTAAATTCATTAAATTCTTGGGCACGTCAACTGCTCTGAGAAATCCTATGGTAAAAAAAAAAAATCTGTTAATATAGTGTTTTTAAATTTAGTTGAATAGAAAATTTCCATGAAAGACACCTGTAAATACTGCTATTTGTTGTTCATTTGCTTAGGTGTGTCCAACTCTTTGCGATCACATGGACTGCAGCAAACCAGGCTTCCCTGTCTTTTGTCATCTCCCAGAATTTGCTCAAACTCATGTCCATTGAGTCAGTGGTGCCATCCAACCATCTCATCCTCTGTTGTCCCCTTCTCCTCCTGCCTTCAGTCTTTCCCAGCATCATGGTCTTTCCTAGTGAGTTGGCTCTTTGCATCAGGTGACCAAAGTATTGGAGCTTCAGCATCAGTCCTCCCAATGATTATTGAGGGTTGATTTCCTTTAGGATTGACTAGCTTGATCTCCTTGCTGTCCAAGGAACTCTCAAGAGTCTTCTCCAGTATACTGCTATAGGCTTGCTGCTGCTAAGTCACTTCAGTTGTGTCTGACTCTGTGCAACCCCATAGACAGCAGCCCACCAGGCTCCCCTGTCCCTGGGATTCTCCAGGCAAGAACACTGGAGTGGGTTGCCATTTCCTTCTCCAATGCATGAAAGTGAAAGTGAAGTCGCTCAGTCGTGTCCAACTCTTAAACATTAAAAAAAATTTTTTTTACAAGATATTGGTTTCTGCCATACAACAATGGAAATCAGCCATAATTATACATATATCCCCTCCCTCTTGATCCTCCCTCCCTTCCCCCATCCCACCCCTCTAGGTCATCACAAAGTACCAGACTGGGCTCCCTGTGTTATATAGCAACTTCTCACCAACTGTTCATTTTACACATGATAGTATCTATATGTTGATGCTTCTTTCTCCACTCCTCCCATTCAGTCCCTCCCCAGCTGTGTCCACAAGTCCATTCTCTACACCTGCCTCTCCATTCCTTCCTTGAAAACAGGTTACTTAATACCATTTTTCTAGATTCCATATGTATGTATGTATTTACTATATTTGTTTTTCTGACTTTATAACAGGCTCTAAGTTCATTTACCTCACTAAAATTGACTCATTTATGATTTTTTATGGCTGAGTAATATTCCATTGTACATATAATATGTACCACACATCTTTTATCCATTCATCTGTCAACATCTAGGTTGCTTCTGTGTCCTGATCGTTGTAAATAGTGCTGCAGTGAACATTGTGGTACCCGTCTCTTTTAGAATTCTGGTTTTCTCAGGGTGTAGGCCCAGTAGTTGGGCTGCTGGGACATATAGTAGGTTTATTCCTAGTTTTTTAAGGAATCTCCATACTATTTTCCATAATGGCTGTATCACTTTACATTCCCGCCAACATGTAGGAGGGTCCTCTTTTCTTCTTATCCTGCCCAGCGTTTGTTTGTAGATTTTTCTGATGATGGCTATTTTTACCGGTTTGAGGTCATACCTCATTGTAGTTTTGATTTGCATTTCTCTAATAATGAGTGATGTTGAGCATCTTTTCATGCATTTATTGGCCATTTGTATATTTTCTTTGGAGAAATGTCTGTTTAGTTCTTCTGCCCATTTTTTTGAGTGGCCTTTTTGTTTTTCTGATGTTGAGCTGTATGAGCTGCTTTTGTATTCTGGAGATTAATCTTTTGTCAGTTTTGTTTGAAAATATTTTCTTCCATTCTGAGGGTTGTCTTTTAATCTTGTCTATTGTTTTCTTTGTTAATTTGGTCCCATTTGTTTATTTTTGTTTTTATTTCCATTACTTGGGGTGGGGGCGGGACACTAATGGTAAAGAACCTGCCTGCCAGTGCAGGAGATGTGAGTTTGATTCCTGGGTGGGGAAGATCCCCTGGAGGAGGCATGGCAACCCACTCCAGTATTCTTGCCTGGAGAATCCCATGGACAGAGGAACCTGGTGGGCTACAGTCCATGGGGTTGCAGAGAGTTGGACTCAACTGAGTGTCTGAGAACACACACAAGGAGGTGGGTCAAAGAGAATCTTGCTGTGATGTATGTCAAATAGTGTACTGCCTTTGTTTTCCTCTAAGAGTTTTATAGTTTCTGTCTTACATTTAAGTCTTTAATCCATTTTGAGTTTATTTTTGTGTATGGTGTTTGCTATAGGCTTTTAAAATATGTTTACATATCAGCATGAGTAATGTATTGTCTAATAAATATGAGAACAGAATTGACCTTAAAATAACCAATGGAAAAGCCTGAGAAATTCCCTGAACTATTGTAGGAGAAATACCCACAACTCTGATTATTCTTACTGTTTGTATTCTCCTTATAGTAGCTGTGAACTCTGTGAACTGTCATGAAACATGACAGTTACCCATAATTAATTTTATGTGTGTCATAGAAGTATCCTCCCATAAAAATGTAAAGGCAGATTGATTACAGGTAGTAAAGATGACCATTCTGTTTCTATTAATATGTGTTAGAGGCCAAGAAATACAGTTCTAAATTGCTAACAATAGTAATTTGTCAATGAAATACTTTGGTTTTCTTCATTTATTATTTGGAGTGATTTTGAGGGAAAGGAAAATGGAAGAGAGTGATATCTGTAAGTCTTCGAACATTTTCAGAGAAAAACATTAGTCCAATTATTGAGTTGAGAATTACAAAGTTTTTAAATGTAAGACTTAAATGCGGCCTCAGAAGCATAATTGTTACTTTCCATGTAACTGGATGGTAATAATTTTTAAAGCTCCCCTTTCTGATCAACTACTTTTACCCTTTTATTTGACTTCTGGACATCTTTATCCTGCATTCTTCTAAACTCTTTCTCTATTGACTAGATTGCCTAAGTCACTACTGCAGTATCTTCACATTGGCTCGTCATTTCTTTCCCTGGCTTCCAAGATAAATACCTCCCCAAACTGTGTTATATGCAGGTTGTGTGAAGAACAGCCTTTCTTACTGCAAACACCCAAACTGTGGTGTGTCCTTTGGACTCTTCTTATTTCTGTCTACTTTTTTCAGTCCTCAGTAGCTGCACCTGTGCCTGATGAATCAAATATTCAGAAAGCACAAATTGAGAGATGATTATGTTTTTGTAGGTGTTCTATTGATAAGACTGAGTCTCTCTATGTCATTTGCTACTTATGAAAAGGGTGCTTATATTAGGCAGGTGATTTGGGTTTGGGTGATTAAATGAATATTATAGCTTCTTGACTTAAACAGAGGTAGACTGGGGAAAGCAAGGAGATCAAACCAGTCAATCCTAAAGGAAATCAACCTTGAATATTCTCTGGAGGGACTGATGTGAAGGTGAAGCTCCAGTACTTTGGCCACCTAATGTGAAGAGCTGAATCATTGGGAAAGACCCTGATGCTGGGAAAAATTGAAGGCAGGAGGAAAAGTGGACAATAGAGGATGACATGGTTGGATGGCATCACCCAGTCAATGGACATGATTTTAAGTGAACTCTGGGAGATGGTGAAGGACAGAGAATCTGGGCATGCTGCAGTCCGTGGGGTCGCTAGGAGTCAGACATGACTGAGCAATTGAACAATAACAACCAGAAACTGGGAACATTCAGTTATTGAATTAACAGTAGAAACCTTCTCTTATGAGCCACACGACTTGTCTATTTAATTTTAAATTATGTACATTTAATTATGTACAATATATCCTTATAGCATATTTATCTTATACGTAGTAATCTGTGCCTCTTAATCCCCTATGTCTTGCCCATCCCCTCTTCCCTCTCCCTACTGGTAACCACTCATTTGTTCTCTGTATTTGTGAGTCTGTTTCTTTTTTGTTTTATTCACTGGTTTTATTATTTTTTATATTGTACATATGAATGACATAATAGTGTTTGTCTTTCTTTGCCCGACTTCTTTCACTTAGCGTAAGACCCTTGAAGTCCATCCATGTTGTTACAAATGGCAAAATTTCATTCTTTTTTATAGCTGACTAGTATTACCTTGTGGATTTCCCTGGTGGCAAATGGTAAAAAATCAATCTGCAATGCAGGAGACCTAGATTCAATCCCTGGGTTAGGAAGATCTGCTCTAGAAGGAAATGGCTACCCATTCCAGTATTCTTGCCTGGAGAATGCCTTGGACAGAGAAGCTTGGTGGGCTACAGGCCATGGGTTGCAAAGATTCAGACACGACTGAATGACTAACACTTTCAGTTTTCCATTGTATATGTATACCACATCATCTTTAACCTTTCGTCTACTGATGTACACTTAGATTGCTTCCATATCTTGGCAATTGTAAATGTTTGGCAGTAAATAGTGGGGTTCATGTATCTTTTCAAGTTAGTGTTTTGGCGGTTTTGGGATATATACCTGGTAATGAAATTACTAAGTCATAAGGTAGCTATTGGAGAAGGAAATGGCAATCTACTCCAGTATTCTAGCCTGAAAAGTCCCATGGACAGAGGAGCCTGGTGGGCTACAATCCCTGGCGTTGCGGAGAGTCAGATACAACTGAACACACACGTGCATGGTAGCTCTATTTTTAGTTTCTGAGGAAATTCAATACTGTTTTTCACAGTGGCTGCACCAATTTATATTCCCACCAACAGTGTACCAGGGTTTACTAGATGCTCATTATTAGAACATTGTAAGGAAGTGTGAGAATTATCAAAGAACATCAGAGACTAGATCATGTTTGGTTTTGTAGATCAAGGTTAAGAGTGGGGTTTAAGTGTTAAGGGAAGCTGTTGAAAGATTTTATGTATAAGAATAAGATCTTAATTTTTTTTTCATGTTACAAAACCTTTTTAATTCAGTACCATTCTTTTTAATTTATTCAAGTACACTTTATATTTTTTAAGTAAACAAATTCTATTTTTAATTTCTTTTACACTGCAAAAGAATACAATGTTGTATTAGCTTCTACTGTACAACAAACTAAATATATCTCCACTTTTTTAGGATTCTTTTCCCATATAGGTCATTAGAGACTTTCAGAGTTCCTTGTGCTAGAGTAAGTCCTTATTAGTTAACTATTTTATGCACTTTATATTTTGTAATTCATCACTATAATCTCTCCATCTAAGCACCTACAGCATTTTAATCCTCTGTCATATTTGCCTTGCCTGTCTGAACAAAGAGGAACTCAGAAACATATTACATTTTCCTCAAAATGGGTATTCTGGTGAAAATAATATCAGCTGGATAACACATTTCTATCTTCAGAAGAACATCCAACACTACCAAAAACCTACTTCAGTTTGGTGTTCCCATCACATGAAATGATAGCCTCAACAGATTATCCCCTCCAGTCACCAATCCTGACCCTGACTACCCACCAGCAGCAGAAAGACTAATGATAAAGCCCAAGGAATCTGCCAGGAAAAAAACCCTCATGCTCCTACCACCAGCAATTCCACATGCAGATATACATGCATAATCACCTGTGGTGAAAGAAAATTGAGTGTTTCTAAATTACTACCCTCTCTCCTCTTCAGCAAGTCCTCTTATTTCACTTCAACATCTCTCTTGATCCCACATCTACTCCACCTGTCCAGAGCTACAACCCTACTCCTGGGTCCACTCTTTACCTCAGGAATTACTGTACTAGCTGGTACATCTCCAGGTCCACCCTTCACTCCAATATGCCTACAATGTGTGGAGAAAGTCATCTACTTGATGACATAGCAAATAACCCAGTTCAGTCATGCCAACTCCCTCTCCTTTATTTTCTCCTTTAAGATACACAGGCCTTGGTGTTACTGCTGATCACAACCAAGAATAATTCATTTCCCAATAGTGAGGGTGCACTTTCAGAGGAGCATAATACTCAAAACAATGAATATTAAGCATGAACAAAATTCTTTTGAGGAAAGAATGCTTTTCTCCCTGGAATTTATATCAGTTCAGTTTAGTTCAGTGGCACAGTTGTAGCCGACTTTTTGTGACCCCATGGTGTGCAACACGCCTTGTGCAGGACTTCCTTGTCCATCACCAACTCCTGGAACTTACTTAAAATCATGTACTGAGTTGGAATTTTAAATGATTATTTAGGTTGATTATTTCATCATGATAATTATTTCTGGCTTCTGTGTCATATGTAGACTGAAACAGATTAAGAGTCTATGGCAGCAGTCCTTAGACTATTAGTCCTTAGCTAAGAGTCTATGATGAAGAATCTATGGCAATTTGGAGAAGAGAAGATTTGAGGATTTGGAGTTGACTTTAGATGTTAACATTTTTGTTGTGCTTGTTAGACATCAAAGTTTGATCCCAAATTAACCTTTGGATATACAGGACAGAGTTCAGGTAAGAGTTTAGGACCAGCGATAAAAATAAAGTTTTTAGTGTGGAGATTGATTTTAAAACTGGAATGAATCTGATCCCAAAGGGAATAAGTGTAAATAAGAGAAGAGATGAGAGATGAAGGTCAAGAGTTAAATTCTTGGGTGAAGTCAAGGAGACTATAAAGAAACAGCTGGCAAAGTAGGAGAATCAAGAAAGTGTGGTATCTAGAGAGTCATTTTAAGAAACAATTTCAAGGGGAAAATAATAACTGTGCTAAAAACACTGAGAGATGGAGGAAAATGAGACAGATAAGTAATTATGGATTTGGCAACATGGAGATCAGTGGCAATCTTTGTAAGAGCTTTTAGTGAAGTGTTGAAGAGGAATAGGACAATAGGGAAGAGGAAGTGCAAAATAACAATTGTTAATTCTTACAAGGTTTTTGCTATTAGTATTTGGAAGTAAGAGAAATGAAGGAGTCACTTGTAAGGCATAAAGTCAGATTGTTTACTTATTTTGTTAGATAAGCAGTATTATAATATGTTTGTATATTGATGGAAATAATCGTATCAATAGGAAAGGTGATGTTGCAGGAGAAAGTAATGAATTGCAGAAGTCCTTGAATAAGCCAGCAAGGATTGGACCTATTGCTAAAGTAGAGAGCTTATTTTTTAAACACTGTGACAGAAGTGAAGACCACCTATAGAAAGATACAGAAATTCTCTTTCAATTGTTTATATTTTATCATTGAAATATTTGGGATTCCCAGGTGGCTCAGTGGTAAAGAATCCTCCTGTAATGCCGGAAGCACAGGTTCAATCCCTGCGTTTGGAAGATCCGCTGGAGGAGGAAATGACAACCCAGTTCAGTGTTCTTGCCTGGGAAATCCCACGGACAGAGAAACTTGGTGGGCTACAACCCATGGGGTTGCAGAGTTGTGCACAACTTAGCAACTGAGCACGCACACACATCGAAATATTTAAAATAGTGTCTGTTGAGAGGGAGGAGGCTTTGGGAAATAGAATGGATAAGAAGAGGTAGTAAATGGTCCACTCTGAGAGAGGCAGTATGGATTGGCTGAAAAAAAAAATAGGGGAGTGTCAGGGCAGTTTAGTGCCTAAATTCAGCTCAATATCCTCCTGTCCAGTAGACCGAGGACTCTACAACGTGTTGACAAGGTCACTCAGGGAATTCTTACATTCAATAGAGTATAAGAATTATGAAGATGCTTCATGAAACTAGATTCTTTTAGGAACTATGAAGTATAGCAGTTTTAGACTGAAAAATACATTTTGATTTTTTTTTTTAAAATCATGACTCATGAAGGCAACTTGAGCATGCTGAAGAATCTACCAGCTTAAGGAGATCAATCCACTGGTTCTTAGATGTGTCACATCTAAGCAGGATGTTATTTCCTGGAGCTTGATTTTCTTTTGATGAAACAAAAAATGTTTGTTCTAGTGAGAGCTGTCAGCCCTGAGTTCTATCATCTGTGAAGCAGTAGGAAGACATAAAAACAGCAGGTTTTTACGTGAGAGGATGTTTGAGGATGAAGTGGTGAAGTTGCAGCTCACTGCAGCACACAGCTGGATCCATGCTGTCACATGCAGGCTTTGAGTTCTGGTCTAGTGTCCAGATGTGGGAGACTTGGTGTGTGTGCGCCTGTGCTCAAATGGGATACTTCATAGTCCTCCATGTGAAACTTCTGAATGTCATAACAAATTGGTATATTTTGTAACGTAAATTGATTAAATACCTTTTGATTCTTTAAAGGATCAACAGCTGTGCTCTTTTATAACTACACAAAAACAATTGTTTTGTTCTATTATTTGAAAAAAGCTAGTAACAAGGCATTTGTCTTTCTCTTAGCTAGTGGCTTAGGAATAGGATTAAGGGAGCAAACTCTAAGTGTTTTATTGTAAAGGTGGAAATGTCTTTTCCTAATGACACTTCTTTTTGAAAGGGGATTTTTATAAACTTATTAGTGCCAAATGGAGTGTCCTAAATTGATCTAGAATTAAAAATAGATAGCTATTATATTCAGTTTAATGCATTTTATATTGGAATCATTTATTCAGCCCTTAGAGCAACCATAAAATTACCCTCAATAAAGCAACATATTGTACCCTCTGTGAAATTTTGCCAACAAAAATGCTCATGGAGAATCATTCTTATAACAAAATAATTTCTGAGTTTGTATAGTGGAAATGTTCTCAAACTGTGGCTTCTCATGACATTGGAATCCCTGAAATTTTATGTATAATGTTGTGTATGTCCATATTTTCAGGAGAGAAAAGCTAAAGCTTTTATCAGATTCTCAAAGAAGTCTCTACCTATTTAAAAATATTAATAAGTATTCTAGTTGTAGAACTAAGAAATTATTTCTTTGGGGATGTCTGGATCTACATACAAGAAATATTATGTTAAGAGAAAACTACCACTACCCAGGACATGATAGACTTTCAATAAATGTTGGCTAAGTTTCCACTGATAGTGCTAAGGCAAAAGTTGCTAAAGATCATTTTGAAACAAGCTATATCAATACATTGGGAAATAAGAGAGAAATGCAGTTTTGAATAAAGGAATTTTGAAAGCAAGGACATTTTAAATAACAAAACTATATTTAAAAAATACAGAAACATAGAAATAGAAAGGGAACAATGACTTCTTTCCATTAATCTTAAAATCCTGTTTCCATTTTTGAAATTTGATATTTAATAAATGTATTATTTATGTATCAGTGGGTTTATATTTTTCCAAATTAAAAGTTTAAAGTTGTGATTGTAGACAAGTTTAAAAGAAAGATGCTAGATTATTACCAGGTTAAGTATCATGAAAAAAAGTTGGAACATATAGTGGAAAAAAGGATAGATTTTCAATAAATAGTTCTGGATTGATTGGATATTTATAGCTTAAAAGTATCTTTATTCCTATATTATACTATACACAAAAATCAATTTTGGATGGCTTGCAATCTAAATGCAGAGGGCAAACCACTGTAGATTTATAAGTACACAAGAAAACACTTTCATGATCCTTTGTAGGCAAGAATTTCTTAAATTAGACACCAAAAAGTGCCCATGATAGAAGTAAGAATTTATAAATTGATCTATAGTAAAATTAAACAACTTCTATTTATCAAAAGACAATATTAAGGGACTGAAAATACTCAGAATAGGAAAAGATACTTTAATATTGATGACATTTATCTATAAGGTACTTACAGCCATAATTTTTAAGGAATTATTATGAATTAAAGAGAAAGATGCATGACGTTGTAGGAAAATTGACAAAACACTCGAACAACAAAAATATGGCAAATTAACACAGGAAAAGTATTCCAGCTAGTTATGAAAGAAATGCTAATTAAACTGCAATGCTATACCACTGCATACCTAGCAGAATGACTAAAAAATAACATGAAGTGTTGATAAGCATGTAAAGCAACTAGAACACTCAGTCAACTACTTGAGAGTGAAGATTGATTTAACCAATTTTTTAAACTGATGCATGCATGCTAAGTTGCTTCAGTTCGTTTAGTTCAGTCACTCAGTCGTGTCTGACTCTGTGACCCCATGAATCACAGCACGCCAGGCCTCCCTGTCCAGCACCAGCTCAAAATTACTAATTTTGAACATGCATACACTATAACTCAGCACTTCTACTCCTTGACAAACATCCAACAGAAACACATACTTATATTCACTGATAGAATATAAGAATGTTCAGTAAAGCACAATTTGTGATAATCTCAAACTGAAAGCTATCCAGCTAATCATCAATGGGATAATGGATAAATAAGTGGTGACATATTCATCCAATGGAATACTACGTATAGAATGAGAATGAATGATCTATAATACAGCAATATGGAAGAATCTCATAAACACAATGTTGAAAGAAAATTCATATACAAAATATGTGCCGTGTGATTCTTTTTATATAAAGTATTAGTTCAGTTGCTCAGTCATGCCTGACTCTTTGCGACCCCATGAGTCGAAGCATGTCAGGCCCTCCCTGTCCATCACCAACTCCCAGAGTCCACCCAAACCCATGTCTGTGGAGTTGGTGATGCCATCCAGCCATCTCATCCTCTGTCGTCCCCTTCTCCTCCTGACCCCAATCCATCCCAGCATCAGAGTCTTTTCCAATGAGTCAACTCTTCACATGAGGTGGCCAAAGTATTGGAGGTTCAGCTTTAGCATCATTCCTTCCAATGAACACCCAGGACTGGTCTCTTTTAGAATGGACTGCTTGGATCTCCTTGCAGTCCAAGGGACTCTCAAGAGTCTTCTCCAACACCACAGTTCAAAAGCATCAATTCTTTGGCGCTCAGCTTTCTTCACAGTCCAACTCTCACATCCATACATGACTACTGGAAAAACCATAGCCTTCACTAGATGGACCTTTGTTGGCAAAGTAATATCTCTGCTTTTTAATATGCTATCTCAGTTGGTCATAACTTTCCTTGCAAGGAGTAAGCGTTTTTTAATTTCATGGCTGCAGTCACCATCTGCAGTGATTTTGAAGCCCCCCAAAATAAAGTCTGACACTGTTTCCACTGTTTCCCCATCTATTTCCCATGAAGTGATGGGACCGGATGCCATGATCTTAGTTTTCTGAATGTTCAGTTTTAAGCCAACTTTTTCACTTTTTCACTTTCTCTTTCACTTTCATCAAGAGGCTTTTTAGTTCCTCTTCACTTTCTGCTATAAGGGTGGTGTCACCTGCATATCTGAAGTTATTCATATTTCTCCCGGCAATCTTGATTCCAGCTTGTGCTTCTTCCAGCCCAGCATTTCTCATGATGTACTCTGTATATAAGTTAAATAAGCAGGGTGACAATACACAGCCTTGACATACTCTTTTTCCTATTTGGAACCAGTCTGTTGTTCCATGTCCACTTCTAACTATTACTTCCTGACCTGCATACAGGTTTCTCAAGAGGCAGGTCAGGTGGTCTGGTATTCCCATCTGCTTCAGAATTTTCCACAGTTTATTGTGATCCACACAGTCAAAGGCTTTTGCATAGTCAATAAAGCAGAAATAGATGTTTTTCTGGAACTGTTGCTTTTTCAATGATCCAGCAGATGCTGGCAATTTGATCTCTGGTTCCTCTGCCTTTTCTAAAACCAGCTTGAACATCTGTAAATTCACAGTTCATGTATTGTTAAGCCTGGTTTGGAGAATTTTGAGCATTACTTTACTAGCGTGTGAGATGAGTGCAGTTGTGTGATAGTTTGAGCATTCTTTGGCATTGCCTTTCTTTGGGATTGGAATGAAAACTGACCTTTTCCAGTCCTGTGGCCACTGATGAGTTTTCCAAATATGCTGACATGTTGAGTGCAGCACTTTCACAGCATCATCTTTTAGGATTTGAAATAGCTCAACCGGAATTCCATCACCTTGACTAGCTTTGTTCGTAGTGATGCTTCCTAAGGCCCACTTGATTTCACATTCCAGGATGTCTGGCTCTAGGTGAGTGTGAGTGATCACACTATTGTGATTATCTGGGTCATAAAGATCTTTTTTGTACACTTCTTCTGTGTATTCTTGCCACCTATTCTTAAAATGTTCTGCTTCTGTTAGGGCCATACCATTTCTGTCCTTTATTGAGCCTATCTTTCCATGAAATTTTCCCTTGATATCTCTAATTTTCTCGAAGACATCTCTAGTCTTTCCCATTCTATTGTTTTCCTCTATTTCTTTGCATTGATCACTGAGGAAGGCTTTCTTATCTCTCCTTGCTATTTTTTGGAACTCTGCATTCAGATGCTTATATCTTTCCTTTTCTCCTTTGCTTTTCACTTCTCTTCTTTTCACAGCTATTTGTAAGGTCTCCTCAGACAGCCATTTAGCCTTTTTACTTTTCTTTTTCTTGGGGATGGTCTTGATCCCTGTCTCCTATACAAGGTCACAAACCTCCATCCATAGTTTATCAGGTACTCTGTCTATCAGATCTAGTCCTTTAATCTATTTCTCACTTACAGTGTATGGTCATAAGGGATTTGATTTAGATTTAGGTCATACCTGAATGTTCTAGTGGTTTTCTCTACTTTCTTCAATTTACGTCTGAATTTGGCAATAAGGAGTTCATGATCTGAGCCACAGTCAGCTCCTGGTCCGACACAACAAAATAATCTATTGTGATAGAAGTCAGCATAGTGGTAAACTTAGAGACAATGATTGGAAGCAGGGCATAAGAGCATCTTCTAGGTGCTGGTCATGGTCTCCTTTTGATCTGGGCATTGCACAAATGCAGGTAATTTGTGAAGGTTCATAGAACACTATGCTGTGCTGTGCTTAGTCGATCAGTTGTGTGCGACCCCATGGATGTAGCCCACCAGGCTCCTCTGTCCTAGGGATTCTCCAGGCAAGAATACTGGAGTGGATTGCCTTTCCCATCTCCAGGGAACCTGCCCAACCCAGAGATTGAACCAAGGTCTCCTGATTTTCAGGAGGATTCTTTACCAGCTTAGATACCAGGGAAGCCCAAGAATACTGGAGTGGGTAGCCTATACCTTCTCCAGGGGAACTTCCCAACCCAGGAATTGAATTGAAGTCTCCTGCATTGCAGGCAAATTCTTTACCAGCTGAGCTACCAGGGATACTTTTAAAATATGTATATTCTCCAATAAAAAGTAACAAACTAATTCAAAATTACCTGGAAATAAAACTAATACTTAAAAAAATTGGTAATTAAAAAATTGAAGTGCTTTGCTAGATTTTAGTACTTTTTACCAGTGAAGAAGACTGCAGCGTTGGGCAAAGTATAAGCGTGCTTTATTATGACCTTCTTTTGCACAGTGGAATAGAGGCCACAATATGTCACAAGGGAAGTTTCCTAGGAAAGACTTCGGTAATGATTTACGCTTCTGCAAACACATTATTTGCTGAAATAAACACTTCAACTGCTCTGAGGATTTGGAGAAACTGTTCATTAAACTGCAAGAGAATGACAAAAGAATTCACTGAACAGAAAATAAATAGCCTGCTATGTAGCTTTTCTCTCTCAGATAACTTGGAGATTAATGAGATTAGATTGCTGAGAATTGCTCTGTTCTTCCCAGCCCAAACCAAATATAAACAAACTAATTGAAAAGCATCTCATATGTGATGTGTTTGAAAGACTTTTTTTTTTTGAGTAATAAAGTAACTTTCAAAATGTGTAGTATATTGAACACTCTTAGAAAAACTACTTGGTAATGGGGTGAGTGGGAATACTTATCCAGAGATGAATTGTGGCTTTATTGATGTAACAACTTGAGGCTAACAGTTTCTAAGAAATGAGCAATCAGTATGATTCTTGAGCCCTTAGAAAAAGGTTTTTCTGTGTACTTTACTATCTGTATACTTCTATCTGTGTGGTTCTTTCAGCTAGCCAAGTTTATGCCTATTTACATAGAACTATTTTATGTGAACTGTCTTGGGAAAATCTGACTGAATTTCTTGTTTTTTATTTGTCTGCATGTTAATTGAAGTTTATGCCACTAGTAAAGGAAAGTAATAATATAATAAATATCAATATTCAAGCAGGTAAAAGGAACCAGTTAATGAGAAGATCAAGTGAGTGAGTGAAATTGCTCAGTCGTGTCCGACTCTTTGCGACCCTGTGGACTGTAGCCCAGAGAAGATCAAATTATGTTATAAATCCTGTTTTTTTAAATTAAAGTACTGCAGTTGTCTATTCTAAGGCTTGGCCACTTCCCTTGTAGCTCAGTTGGTAAAGAGTCCACCTGCAATGCAGGAGACCCGGGTTCAATTCCTGGGTTGGGAAGATCCCTTAGAGATGGAAATGACAACCCACTCCAGCATTCTTGCCTGGAGAATCCCATGGACAGAGGAACCTGGAGGGCTACAGTCCATGGGGTCACAAGAGTCAGACACAACTTAGCAACTATACCACCTCCACCACCACCCCCCTTCTAAGGCTTAGGCATGGGGAACGAATGACAAAAGCAAGCCTGAGAATTAAGAGGTCAGTAGCTAAGGGTCAACAGGAGTAGCACTTGGAGATTTTCTTTAAGAAACTTGGGAAATGCTTTGTTTTAATTCAAAATTTTTGAAGTGTGAATTATCACATGTAACTTTTAACTGCTAGTTTTCTGAAATTTTTCTCTAGAAAGCTAGGAAACCCCTTTAGCATCTTTTAACATTACTGAATAATAAGCCACTGAAAATAATACATAATGGCTGCTGTTTTAGACAAAACCAGAAACTGAACCAGGAGTGAGCAGAAATAGATAAGCCTGGGAAGAGAATGTGAGTGGGGACCAGAAAACTCTGCCATTGCAGCTCCTTGTACTTGCCTTCAGCTCATTGAATAGAACCCCATTCTGAGGTCAAGCAAGGGAGAAGTCTTTATCACTGGCAGTACAATGAATAATTCTCAAGGAACCCATCTTCATTAGTTTCCTGATGCTGCTGTCACAAATTACCAGGAACTAGGTGGCTTAAAACAGTAACAGTTTGTTCTCTTACAATTCTGGAGGCCAAAGCCTGATGCTCTAGGGTAGAAAGAAGTCCTTGCTTCTTCCACTTTCTGGTGACCCCATTTTTGGCTTCTTCCATCCGTCGTCCTTGGCGTGCAGCCACATCACCCTAGTCTCTGCCTCTGTGGTTACAACATGTCATCCTTTTCTGTGCGTCTTTTCCTCTATGCATCTGTCTCAAAACTCTCTCTCTTTCTTTGTATCATTATATCTAGAGCCTACCTGGGTAATCCATATAAATCTATATACTTAAAAAAAGCATATAGCTTCAGGCTTAGAAGCCAAGTGAAAACAATTTGATTTCTTCTGACTCACATTATAACCAACTCTGGTCCTATTTAGATACCTTTTCATAGTATTCAAAAGTTTGAAATAGTCAAGTCTACAGACTTAGGCAGGGACTAGGAGGTAAAGTCCAGCTTGCCCATTTCATGAGAATACCACTGGCAGCTACTTGGTCAGTGGCAAATAAAACAAGGTTATCTGAAGACATGGAATTCCAGTTGAGCTATTTCAAATCCTGAAAGATGATGCTGTGAAAGTGCTGCACTCAACATGCCAGCAAATTTGGAAAACTCATCAGTGGCCACAGAACTGGAAATGTCAGTTTTCATTCCAATCCCAAAGAAAGGCAATGCCAAAGAATGCTCAAACTACCACACAATTGCACTCATCTCACACGCTAGTGAAGTAATGCTCAAAATTCTCCAAGCCAGGCTTCAACAGTATGTGAACCGTGAACTTCCAGATGTTTAAGCTGGATTTAGAAAAGGCAGAGAAAACAGATCAAATTGTCAACATCCGTTGGATCTTTGAAAAAGCAA
>NW_011494807.1:1970537-1977585 GCF_000754665.1 Bison bison bison | reverse complement strand
GACTATGCCAAAGCCTTTGACTGTGTGGACCACAACAAACTCTGGAAAATTCTGAAAGAGATGGGAATATCAGACCACCTGACCTGCCTCTTGAGAAATCTGTATGCAGGTCAGGAAGCAACAGTTAGAACTGGACATGGAACAACAGACTGGTTCCAAATAGGAAAAAGAGTACATGAAGGCTGTATATTGTCACCCTGCTTATTTAACTTATATGCAGAGTACATCATGAAAAACGCTGGGCTGGAAGAAGCAAAGCTGGAATCAAGATTGCCAGGAGAAATATCAACAACCTCAGATATGCAGATGGCACCACCCTTATGGCAGAAAGTGAAGAACTAAAGAACCTCCTGATGAAAGTAAAAGAAGAGACTGAAAAATTGGCTTAAAGCTCAACATTCAGAAAACGAAGATCATGGCATCTGGTCCCATCACTTCATGGCAAATAGATGAGGAAACAGTGGAAACAGTGAGAGACTTTATTATTTTTTTGGGCTCCAAACTCACTGCAGATGTGGTTGCAGCCATGAAATTAAAAGACGCTTTCTCCTTGGAAGAAGTTATGACCCACCTAGACAGAGAATTAAAAAGCAGAGACATTACTTTGTCAAGAAAGGTCTATCTAGTCAAAGCTATGGGTTTTCCATTGGTCACGTATGGATGTGAGAGTTGGACTGTAAGGAAAGCTGAATGCCAAAGAATTGATGCTTTTGAACTGTGGTGTTGCAGAAGACTTTTGAGCATCCGTTGGATTGCAAGGAGATCCAGCCAGTCAATCCTAAAGGAAATTGGTCCTGAATCTTCATCGGAAGGACTGATGCTGAAGCTGAAAATGCAATACTTTGGCCACCTGCTGTGAAGAACTGCCTCTTTTGAAAAGACCCTGATGCTGGGAAAGATTGAAGGCAAGAGAAGGGGATGACTAGGATGAGATGGTTGGATGGCATCACTGACTCAACAGACATGAGTTTGAGTAAATTCTGGAGGTTGATGATGGACAGGGAGGCCTGGCGTGCTGCAGTCCATGAGGTCTCAAAGAGTCAGACACGACTGAGTGATTGAACTGAACTGAACTGAATCTGAAGGAATAGCACTCAGGACCTTGAACTGTTCTTTCTACTTCATGAAACTGAATGATCATGCTAATTGGTTTAAGTAATTTGTTCCTGAAAGGCATTCAGTAAAGATTTTCTTTCATTTATCAAAAGAAACTAACAAATATTATATTTTTATGATTAAGATAATTTGATAATAATAAATGACCTTAATAATGATTATAATAATATCATAATAATAATGATTGGAAAAGACTCTGATGCTGGGAAAGATGGGAGGCAAAAAATGAAGACGGCAGCATAGAATTAAATAGTTGATTGGCATCACCAACTCAATGGACATGAACTTGGGCAAACTTCACGATATAGTGAGGGACAGGGAGGCCTGATGTGCAGCAGTCCATGTGGCCACAAAGATTTGGACACAACTTAGCAACTGAACCACCACAACAAAAATAATGATTAGAATAATGTGATAATAAATGACCTTAATAATACTTAAGGACAAAAGTACAAGTTATGTGTAGTAATAAATGAAATTATAAATTAATTTATAGCACTGTCTCTAAAATGGAAAGTATACTAAGCAAACTTTTCAAAGGCATTTCTATATTTGTCACTTCTCATTTTTAGTTTTCTTATCATTCAGGCTTTTGCAGTGTAACTTCAAAAGATACATTACTTTGAAGAAGTTCTTAGATAGTATTTGTTTTTCCCTTTGTAAGGTCTATTACTAGCCCACTAGGAAAACTAATATGAATTGCTTTATAAGAATGGCATTGCTCAGAGAAACCATCAATATCTGAACAGAGCATACATTTTCATAATGTTAAATTATGCCATCTATTTTCAGAATTATAGGAACTTGTTACTCCACATAAAAGCACATGTGGTTGTCTTTTCTCATCATGAACAACTTCTTTTGAAATCAGAGATAAAAGTGGAAATCAAAGTGAATCCTGTCTACCCATGGAAGGATTTTGGTGTCCACAAGATGAAAATGGAATCCAGTTAGAAAAATAATGAGAAAATGTGTATGCCAGTGAGAGAGGGGAGAAGAGAAGGAGTGATAGATATACTAAAAGAAAAAGAGAGAGGAACCAGAACATTATAAATTTGGAGTCCCAAGGAAAGGGTTGTTTAAGGCACTTTTATAAATCATAACCCGTCTGTATATTTTAATGCTTATTTTAAGAGTATCATTTGTAAGTTACTTTTGTAAATAAGTTTAATTTGATTGAGTAAAAGACAATACGATAAATATTGATGTAGATCTGGAAGTATCCTTTGCCTTCCCACCTCACCTTCAACAAACAGTCTGAGATGAAGGAAGTAGATTGGTTTTTGAGAATTAAACTTTTATGCAACACTGTAGGTATTAGGAAAAGTATGCCTAAAAATGTTTTTTATGTCTCCCAAGCTGTAAGATCTGAAATAATCTCTCAAGGAACATTTTACAGATAGATTGTGTCAGTCTGAAGTGGCTTTGGAGACGAATCAACTAAATATACCTAGAAGAAAAAGTTACAAGAGACATATGAAGTTTTTAGTCTTCACATTAGCATTGTCCAGGAAAAAGACTTGGCCCACAAATTTTCAATTTGTATTTCCATTTTGTTATTTATTGACTTCACAAATTTACTTTTACTGAAAGATGCAAAGAAAAGAGTCTATTAAATTTTTTTTAATATTAGCTAGTTGGATTTTCCTCATGAAATTCTTAATCTTGCTGAATGTGGTCATTTTTTGGTATCCTCAGGGTATTCTCTCCAGAATCTGTTTTGGATACCAAAATCCAAGGGTGCTCAAGTCTCTTATATAAAATGGAGTAGTATTTGCATATAACCTACACACATTCTCCTGTATACTTTAAATTATCTCTAGATGATGTATAATACCTAATGCCATGTAAATGCTATGCAAATAGTTGTTAATACAATGCAAATTATATGTAAATAGTTGCTGAAATGCAGCAAATTCAAGTCTTGCTTTTGGAACTTTCTGGAATTTTTTTTTTCCTCTGAATATTTTCAATATGCAGTTGGTTGAATCCTTGGTTATAGAACCTGCAGATATGGAGGACCAACTGTAGTAAATATATGGGCTGGGCAACTAAAGATTTGACTCCAAAATAGTAATTCAGTGTAATATAATAATAAAAGAAACTTTTAGATAAATGCTCCATATTAGAGTTTATTCTTTTCCCCATTTCTTTTCAAGTGGTATCTGGTCATATGGAGGGGAAAATGACATGTGTCCTCTTGGCAATAAAGGGGAGGAAAGGGTCCTCTGACTTGTATGGCATCCACTGGAATCTTGCCAATCTCTGTTGGATATAGTTAATCTGGGTTGAGTTAGCTATATCTGGGTTCAGTCACTCAGTCGTGTCTGACTCTTTGCGACCCCATGAGCTGCAGCACGCCAGGCCTCCCTGTCCATCACCAACTCCCAGAGTTCACCCAAACTCATGTCCATCAAGTCGATGATGCCATCCAGCCATCTCATCCTCTGTTGTCCCCTTTCCCTCCTGCCCCCAATCCCTCCCAGCATCAGAGTCTTTTCCAATGAGTCAGCTCTTCCAATGAGGTTGCCAAAGTACTGGACTTTCAGCTTTAGCATCATTTCTTCCAAAGAACTCCCAGGACTGATCTCCTTTAGAATGGACTGGTTGGATCTCCTTGTTACTACCTGACTAATGACAACTAGCGCCTTTCTGTATTGTGTCCAGGCATTTCCCAGGTTTTTCCCAGCTGACCTTGGTTACTGGTGGTACAACCAACTCCCTAATGGAGTGATATGTTCACCCTTAGTTTTTTCCTCTGGGATGGCCCTCTCTTTTGCTACAGGAGACTACCTGGGACAGGTTCATAAACTCTCAACTCACTTATCTTCTGTGACCTTGGGTCATGTGGCAACCTCTGGGTTTCTGTACTCTATGCCACATGGGAACTAAAAGGCCCAGCCTTTACCTCATTACTCAGTTTATTTTGAATGGCGGCTTCTAGGTTTGCTTGGGTATAGTCTCTAAATTAACTTCTGGGATCCCCAAATTTCCCCTTTCTGGGATTTTGACCTTGAGACACGGTATCATGCATGGGTTGTTTCATTACTGAATCCTTACCATCTTCTGCTTGTGATTTGGCCAGGATCTCCTTAAAATAAAGCTTCTGTATCAAGGCCCTGGTGGCTCAGACAGTAAAGCGTCTGTCTACAATGTGGGAGACCTGGGTTCCATCCCTGGGTTGGGAAGATCTGCTGGAGAAGGAAATGGCAATCCACTCCAGTACTATTGCCTGGAAAATCCCATGGACAGAGGAGCCTGGTAGGCTACAGTCCATGGGGTCGCAGAGTCGGACACGACGGAGTGACTTCACTTTCCTTTCCTTATCAAGGCCACCAAGTCAGTATCCTTATTACAAAATGGTGATAAAGAGATTTAGAACATTCTTTTTCTGTAATAGGCTTTTGAACATGTTATCTTATATCAGAGAGAAATGGATGATCCTTTTCTGTTTATATTCTTACTATGGCAAACTATGAACACTCTCTCCATTTCCATTTAGTTAGACAGAAGCCTTAGGCTGACTTGATGGGTGTCATATGAATAGAGATACAAAAGAGGAAAACATAAGTTAAATAATTCTAAAAATATTCCCCACCTTACAAAATTTGAGAGCACCTCCACTGAGATAACTGAAGTGGCATATTAGAAGGTCAGGAGTGATCAGTGATGGTTATCATGAGTTTCAGAGAGAAATGAAGGAGAAGAGGAATATCTGTCCTTAAATTTTCCATCCTTGAGATAGTTTATATATAACAGTGGTATAAATTTCATTTCTTCTGATAATCAGAAAGCATTTCATATGCCTGCTCTGAAAAATGTTTTAAAGCTGAAAGTTTTCCTACACATGCAGTTTGGTTGGGTTTTCACAGTGTGTTTAATCCTGTTGATGTGGGAGTTGAGGTGATGTGAAAGCATTTTTGTGTCATTGTTTTATTTTTCTTCTTCTTTTAATCGTTAACTCCCTTATGTTATTTGAGATCATAAACACAATTTTGGGAACATGCCTTTCAGCGCAAATTGCCTAATTTAGTGTTTTTATGACTCTCTTCTCTACTTCCCTGAATCAATTTTTATTTTGTGCTTCTTCCATATGGCACTGTATTTTCTATATCTTTCAAAGGTAATCAACTTATGATGGACAATATAAGATACTATTTGGGTGATGAAACCTGTCAAATTCTCAATGTGGTTTTTATTATCATTTACAGTTTGAGAATAAAGTGTAGGTCGTAAACTCTCAGTTAACTTTCTGCCTCATTCCTGACTTTGATAGCCTAGAAGATTACTTATATGCATTCTAAAAGTGAGAAGCATGTAGAACCAAGATCTTTAGGCTTTGGTATATTCTCCATGTTTTCATCTATTCCAAATATCAAGGAACCAAATTTAAGTATGACCTCTCCAAGACCTCTCCATCTCAAACCATCCTATCCTATTCTTACTGTCTTAAACCCTGTTGGCCTCATTTATGTCCTTTGGGAGTTTTGCGTTTCAGTATTCTCTGTCAGGCTTCCGGGTGGCTTGGTGGTAAAGAATCTATCTGCCAGCTTAAGAGATGTGCATTCAGTCCCTGGGAGGGAAAGATTCCCTGGAGAAGGAAACGGCAACTGGCTCTAGTATTCTTGCCTGGGAAATTCCATGGACAGTGGAGTCTGGTGGTCTACGGTCCATGGGGTTGCAAGAGTCAGACATGGGCTTT
Source organism: Bison bison bison (assembly GCF_000754665.1). NCBI lineage: Eukaryota > Metazoa > Chordata > Mammalia > Artiodactyla > Bovidae > Bison > Bison bison. The sequence goes on along the minus strand of NW_011494807.1, from coordinate 1,971,767 downwards.
TGTTTGTTGAAAGATTTCTCATTACAGTTTGAATTTTTTGTGCTTATGATGGGTCTGTTAAGATTTTCCATTTCTTCCTGGTTCAGTTTTGGAAAGTAGTACTTTTCTAAGAATTTGTCCATTTCTTCCAAGTTGTCCATTTTATTGGCATATGGTTGGTGATAGTAGTCTCTTATGATCCTTTGTATTTCTGTGTTCTCTGTTGTGATCTCTCCATTTTCATTTCTAATTTTGTTGATTTGATTTTTCTCCCTTTGTTTCTTGATGAGTCTGGCTAATGGTTTGTCAATTTTATTTATCTTCTCAAAGAACCAGCTTTTGGCTTTGTTGATTTTTCCTATAGTCTCTTTTGTTTCTTTTGCATTTATTTCAGCCCTAATTTTTAAGATTTCTTTCCTTCTACTAACCCTGGGGTTCTCCAATTCTTCCTTTTTCAAGTTGCTTTAGGTGTTCAGTTCAGTTCACTCACTCACTCGTGTCTGATTCTTTGCGATCCCATGAATCACAGCACGTCAGGCCTCCCTGTCCATCACCAACTCCCGGAGTTCACTCAAACTCATGTTCATCAAGTCAGTGATGGCATCCAGCCATCTCATCCTCTGTTGTCCCCTTCTCCTCCTGCCCTCAATCCCTCCCAGCATCAGGGTCTTTTCCAATGAGTCAACTCTTCGCATGAGGTGGCCAAAGTATTGGAGTTTCAGCTTCGGCATCATTCCTTCCAAAGAACACCCAGGACTGGTCTCCTTCAGAATGGACTGGTTGGATCTCCTTGCAGTCCAAGGGACTCTCAAGAGTCTTCTCCAACACCACACTTCAAAAGCGTCAATTCTTCAGTGCTCAGCTTTCTGCACAATCCAACTCTCACATCCATACATGACCACTGGAAAAATCATAGCCTTGACTAGACGAACCTTTGTTGGCAAAGTAATGTCTCTGCTTTTGAATACGCTATCTAGGTTGGTCATGACTTTCCTTCCAAGGAGTAAGCGTCTTTTAATTTCTTGGCTACAATCATCATCTGTAGTGATTTTGGAGCCCAAAAAAATAAAGTCTGACACTGTTTCCACGGTTTCCCCCTCTATTTGCCATGAAGTAATGGGACCAGATGCCATGATCTCGTTTTCTGGATGTTGAGCTTTAAGCCAACTTTTTCAGTCTCCTCTTTCACTTTCATCAAGAGGCTTTTTAGTTCCTCTTCACTTTCTGCCATAAGGGTGTGTCATCTGCATA
>NW_011494807.1:1958004-1970437 GCF_000754665.1 Bison bison bison | reverse complement strand
GTTATTGATATTTCTCCCTGCAATCTTGATTCCAGCTTGTGCTTCTTCCAGCCCAGCATTTCTCATGATGTACTCTGTATATAAGTTAAATAAACAGGGTGACAATATACAGCTTTGATGTACTCCTTTTCCTATTTGGAACCAGTCTGTTGTTCCATGTCCAGTTCTAACTGTTGCTTCCTGACCTGCATACAGGTTTCTCAAGGGGCAGGTCAGGTGGTCTGTTATTCCCATCTCTTTCAGAATTTTCCACAGTTTATTGTGATCCACACAGTCAAAGGCTTTGGCATAGTATGGCAAAGCAGGAATAGATGTTTTTCTGGAACTCTCTTGCTTGGAGAATTTTGAGCATTACTTTACTAGCGTGTGAGATGAATGCAATTGTGCAGTAGTTTGAGCATTCTTTGGCCTTGCCTTTCTTTGGGATTGAAATGGAAACTGACCTTTTCCAGTCCTGTGGCCACTGCTGAATTTTCTAAATTTGCTGGCATATTGAGTGCAGCACTTTCACAGCATCATCTTTCAGGATTTGGAATAGCTCAACTGGAATTCCATCACCTCCATTTGCTTTGTTAGTAGTGATGCTTTCTAAGGCCCACTTGACTTCACATTCCAGGGTATCTGGCTCTAGGTGAGTGATCACATTATCATGATTATTTGGGTCGTGAAGATCTTTCTTGTAGAGTTCTTCTGTGTACTCTTGCCACCTCTTCTTAATATCTTCTGTTTCTGTTAGGTCCATAGAATTAGGTTATTTATTTTGCTTTTTTCTTGTTTCTTGAGGTAAGCCTGTATTGCTATGAACCTTCCCCTTAGCATTGCTTTTACAGTGTCCCATAGGTTTTGGATTGTTGTGTTTTCATTTTTATTCATTTCTGTGCATATTTTGATTTATTTTGATTTCTTCTGTGATTTGTTGGTTATTTAGCAGCATGTTGTTCAGGCCCTATATGTTGGAATTTTTAATAGTTTTTATCCTATAATTGAGATCTAATCTTACTGCACTGTGGTCAGAAAAGATGCTTGCAATGATTTCAATTTGTTTGAATTTACCAAGGCTAGATTTATGGCCCAGAATGTGATCTATCCTGGAGAACATTCCATGTGCACTTGAGAAAAAGGTAAAATTCATTGTTTTGGGATGAAATGTCCTATAGATATCAGTTAGGTCTAACTGGTCTATTGTATCATTTAAAGTTTGTGTTTCCTTGTTAATTTTCTGTTTAGTTGATCTATCCATAGGTATGAGTGGGGTATTAAAGTCTCTCACTATTATTGTGTTATTGTTAATTTTCCCTTTCATACTTGTTAGCATTTGTCTTACATATTGGGGTGCTTCTGTGTTGGGTGCATATATATTTATAATTGTTATATCTTCTTGGATTGATCCTTTGGTCATTATGTAGTGTCCTTCTTTGTCTCTTTCACAGCCTTTGTGTAAAGTCTATTTTATCTGATATAGTATTGCTACTCCTGCTTTCTTTTGGTCTCTATTTGTGTAGAATATCTTTTTCCAGTCCTTCACTTTCAGTCTGTATGTGTCCCTTGTTTCGAGGTGGGTCTCTTGTAGACAACATATATAGGGGTCTTGTTTTTGTATCCATTCGGCCATTCTTTGTCTTTTGGTTAGGGCATTCAACCCATTTATATTTAAGGTAATTATTGACAAGTATGATCCCACTGCCATTTACTTTATTGTTTTGGGTTCGAGTTTATACACTCTTTCTGTGTTTCCTGTCTAGAGAAGATCCTTTAGCATTTGTTGGAGAGCTGGTTTGGTGGTACTGAATTCTCTCAGCTTTTGCTTATCTGTAAAGCTTTTGATTTCTCCTTCATATTTGAATGAGATCCTTGTGGGTTACAGTAATCTGGGCTGTAGTTTATTTTCTTTCATCACTTTAAGTATGTCTTGCCATTCCCTTCTGGCCTGAAGAGTTTCAAGATTAGCTATTATCCTAACAAGTGGTTCTGGGAAAACTGGTCAACCACTTGTAAAACAATGACACTAGAACACTTTCTAACACCATACACAAAAATAAACTCAAAATGGATTAAAGATCTACACATAAGACCAGAAACTATAAAACTCCTAGAGGAAAACATAGGCAAAACAGTCTCTGACATAAACCACAGCAGGATCCTCTATGACCCACCTCCCAGAATATTGGAAATAAAAGCAAAAATAAGCAAATGGGACCTAATTAAAATTAAAAGCTTTTGCACAACAAAGGAAACTGTAAGCAAGGTGAAAAGACAGCCTTCAGAATGGGAGAAAATAATAGCAAATGAAGCAATGGACAAAGAATTAATCTCAAAAATATACAAGCAACTCCTGCAGCTCAATTCCAGAAAAATAAACGACCCAATCAAAAAATGGGCCAAAGAACTAAACAGACATTTCTCCAAAGAAGACATACAGATGGCTAACAAACACATGAAAAGATGCTCAACATCACTCATTATCACAGAAATGCAAATCAAAACCACCATTTCAGGCCAGTCAGAATGGCTGCGATCCAAAAGTCTATAAGCAATAAATGCTGGACAGGGTGTGGAGAAAAGGGAACCCTCTTACACTGTTGGTGGGAATGCAAAGTAATACAGCCACTATGGAGAACAGTGTGGAGATTCCTTAAAAAACTGGAAATAGAACTGCCATATGATCCAGCAATCCCACTGCTGAGCATACACACTGAGGAAACCAGAATTGAAAGAGACACGTGTACCCCAATGTTCATGGCAGTACTGTTTATAATAGCCAGGACATGGAAGTAACTTAGATGTCCATCAGCAGACGAATGGATAAGAAAGCTGTGGTACATAAACACAATGTACCATTATAAAGAGTACATTTGAATCAGTTCTAATGAGGTGGGTGAAACTGGAGCCTATTATACAGAGTGAAGTAAGCCAGAAAGAAAAACACCAGTACAGTATACTAATCCATATATATGGAATTTAGAAAGATGGTAATGATAACCCTGTATGTGAGACAGCAAAAGAGACACAGATGTATAGAACAGTCTTTTGAACTCTGTGAGAAAGGGAGAGGGTGGGATGATTTGGGAGAATGGCATTGAAACATGTATATTATCATATGTGAAATGAATCGCCAGTCCAGGTTTGATGCAGAATACAGGATGCTTGGGGCTGGTGCCCTCGGATGACCCAGAGGGATGGGATGGGGAGGGAGGTGGGAGGGGATTCAGGATGGGGAACATAGGTACACCCTTGTATGGCAAAACCAATACAATATTGTAAAGTAATTAGCCTCCAATTAAAATAAATAAAAGAAAAGAGTCAGACATGACTTAGTGACTAAACATTCTCTGCCATAAATGTGGCTACCTTCGGTTTTGATAAGGTTTGTTCAAATCAAAATGTCATCTCTTCACACAGTTCTTCTCTGACTTCCCTAACCAAACTGTGCAGCTTTCCACGCCAAGCTCCTTTCACCAGTCACACTTTATTAAGTTGTGGTTTTTATTTCCATATAACACTTATCACTGTTGTTTGATAGCATGGCCATAATAAAGTGCCACAGACTGAGGAAACTTAACAGACTTTTATTTTCTCAGTTTTGGAGGCTAATAAGTTTGAGATAATTCCTTCTAAGAACTATTTACATGGCTTGTAGATAGCCATCTCCATTGTCTTTATACAGTCTTCCCTCAGTGTTTATGTCCAAATTTCCTCTTTCTATAAAGAAACAATAATAACTGGATTAAAGCCCACCCTAATGACCAGATTTTAGTTGAATTAACTCTTAAAGTCCATATATCTGAGAGTAGTCATATTCTGAATTTGGATTCCAACATCAGAATTTTTCAGGGTGGGGACACAATTCAACTATCAATAACAACTAGTAGAATCTAAAATAATATGGTCCTCTTCTTTATTTACTTTTTTCCCCTTTTCATCCATCATCCCCACTGGAAATGAAGCGTCATGAGGTCAGGGCTTTATCTGTTTTTCTCCACAGTCTACCAGTACTACATATACTAATACCTGACTCAAGAGCAAAGGGTGAAAGCTTAATCTAAATTAAACAGAAATATGATACATCATCTTGAATTCTAAGATTTACTCATTACTGGCATTACTAAAATTCTCTGGCTGCTTCCTCTGCTTTGTGAATATAATGAAACATAATACAGGAACATTATGTGAAGTTTAGGAATTTCTTTTTTTTTAAATTTATTTATTTTAATTAGAGGCTAAATAGGAATTTCTTGTTCTGAGCTTATAACCTGAGATAAGTGGTTAATGCTCAAGCAATAGCTACCTTTCCCCTCTGTTGGTACCCATTCTTTGTGATTTGATACTATTATAGATTTCTAGAGGCCAGATGGCTGGTAAAACATTATTTCTGGGTATATCTGTAGGGATGTCTCTGAAAGAGATTTGCATCTGAATCAGTAGACTGAGTACAAGAGACTGCCTTCACCAGTGCAGGTGGACATCATCCAATCCACTGAGGGTCTGAATAGAACAAAAAAGTGAATTTGTCTCTCAGAGCTGAGATAATCCATCTTCTCCTGCCTTTGGATGTAAGTGCTCCTGTTTCCTGGGATTTTGAATCAGCAGAGCTTGTAACAGAGACCACATGATTGTTAATCCTCCTGATTCAGACTGAATGACACCACTGGCTTTCCTGGTTCTCCAGCTTACTCTTACACATACCTATATAGCTATATCTATCATATTGGTTCTGTTTCTCTGGGACATCCTGAAAAATCTAGCATCTCTGGTTCTTTCTTGGTTTATTTATTCTTCCCTATAAAAGACCTTTCTGTTTAACTTTTGAGAGTCTTGAAAATCTTAGGTGAGAGATTTCTCCCTATTGGAATTGTCTTCCTCCCCTTATTGATATTTTTAATATATAAGTCTCTCCTAAGCTAAGCTTGAAATTTTTTTTTTTTGGCATGCTGTGCAACATATTCCTTAATTCCCAATCAAGGATTGAATTCAAGCCCCATAGGTGGGGTGCACAGAGTCTTAACCACTGAGCCACTAGGAAAGCTCCCTGAATGTGTTTTTTATTTTATAAGTGTGTCATTGAAAATTCATTTGTGTATTACTTGAAGACAAGGAAATACAGTACATGGATTTGTTGTCCTATAATTTGTCTTGGTCTTTGCATGAGTTTAAAATGAGAAAATAAAGACTGTTCCAAGGACAGTTTTGCTTCTTCCTAACTATTTTTGATAAGATTAAATTTTAACATCTACTGCTGACTACTATCGGAGAAGGCAATGGCACCCCACTCCAGTACTCTTGCCTGGAAAATCCCATAGACGGAGGAGCCTGGTAGGCTGCAGTCCATGGGGTCGCGAAGAATAGGACACAACTGAGCAACTTCACTTTCACTTTTCACTTTCATGCATTGGAGAAGGAAATGGCAACCCACTCCAGTGTTCTTGCCTGGTGAATCCCAGGGATGGGGGAGCCTGCCGTCTATGGGGTCGCACAGAGTCAGACACGACTGAAGTGACTTAGTAGCAGCAGCGGCTGACTACTGTATAGAATACATTTGCATTTTAGAATGCATACTACTACTTTTTCTTATGGTTTTTCCATATAAATATTATATCTGAAGGTATTTACAACTGAGAACTTGGTCAGGTTAAGGAAAATTGATTGGCTTCATGCTGATTACCGAGTGAATGGTGTTGTTTCAGGAATCAAAATTTCTAACAAAATTTTTTTTTTGTTAGGTTGCTAATGAGTTAGAAGAGGTAATATGAACCCTGAACAACTTTCTATTGTTAGCTTAAGTATAATAATTTTGTTCTTTTGATGTTTGAAATTGGCAAACTTTATCTAAGGAGACAATAAGCTGAAAGGTCCCGCTCGCCCTCTGATTTAATGATTCACTAAATTAAACTACCAACAGAACTCAGAAAAACTATTACACCCACAGTTATAGTTCATTACAGTGAAATAATATGTATTAATATCGGCAGAAGTAAAATGTGCATGTGGCAGAACAGAGTCCAGTAGAAACCATGCTCAAGGTTCCAGTTTTCTTCTTTTAGTGGAATTGGAGAATCCCAGGGATTGGGGAGCCTGGTGGGCTGCCGTCTCTGGGGTCGCACAGAGTCGGACACGACTGAAGTGACTTAGCAGCAGCAGCAGCAGCAGCAGTGGAATTGAATGTACAAAGCTTAATTTCTGCAACAATAATGTCTGACAATATGTATGCAGTCTTGATAATCAGTGAAGCTCACCCAAGCCTTGATATTCAGAGTTTTTATTGTGATTGGTCTCCGAGTACTCTAGAGGTTTCAGATGGATAATTTGTGACCTAAGGTCATCATAAATCATATTGTTAGCATAAACTGTCTGGCATGGCCCAAGGCCTCAGATAAACTAAGACAATTTTAGCAGGCAGGATATTTTAAGGGAAGATGTTACCACCCAGAAGCCAGTCAAGGGCCATATCTTTCTTCGAAAGTTACAGGGTTTGAATACTGCAGACCTGCCAAGTCAGCCATCTTTCTATAAAGGCCCAGGTGGTATATATTTTTGGCTTTGTTGGCTTTATGGTCTGTCATAGCTACTCAGTTTTGCCTGTTAATGTAGAAGCAGTCATAGTAATGCATAAATGAATAACAATTATGTTCCAATAAAGTTTTATGTACAAAAACAGAGGGAAGACAAGATTTTGGTTCACAGGTCATAGTTTGAAAACTCCTAGGCTAAAGTATGCAAAATAAAATTGAATGTTGTAAATTGGAAGGTTGAATTCCATTGAGTAGATAACCTTATTTTCATTTTCATTTCTTTGCATGGAGATTAATGTTAAGATTTTGCAAGGAATTCGTTCTAACATGATGAAGAACCGGTGACCCTTGAAATAAATTTATTCTTTCTTAATAAATTTGAAGTTATATGTCTATTACATAAATATTTAATGGCAGTCACCATTATTATGCAAATAAATTTATGTTTTTATCTTAATGATATTAATCTGAAATGAGGTTACAGAATGAAGGGTATTTAATTAATTTGGCAATGCTGATAATTATGTCTCATGGTCGTCATGGCCTGTTTAGTTCTTTGAGATATCTTTAATTCTCTTTCATGAATTAATCAAAATTTAGGCTCAGTATAACACAAAATTTTGAACACAGAGAAATTTTGTTATGTGAGGTTTACATATCATAAGCCATCAGAGAAACTTTATCACTTGGTTTTATATTCTAAATTGAACTAAGAAATAACAGTCTGAAACCACCCAATTGTTTCTCTAGCACAGAGGATGTGATTCTACTGATGAGAATCTGTGTGTGATAAGAATAACTTGATACAAAGAGCTTGAAACTCTGACCTTGGGTAAGATAATGAATTTGGACATATTTTATTCTTTGCTGAGCTTCAATTTTCTCTTCTATAATGCAGATAATATTGTTCTCATAGGTTTGTGAAAGGATTTAATAAAAAATAATTTAAGATTCTGGGTACATAATGAAAACCTAATTGTTATTATAACTGAAATTTGTTGAGTACTTACTGTGTACTAGGTACATTGCTAAAGTACCTTGTATGCATTTTTCATTTAATCCTCACAAGAACCCAGTGAGGCAGGTTCTATTGTTACTCTCATTTTATAGATCAGGAAGTATGATTAGTGAGATTAGGAATTGAGCCAAATCAAACAAACTGTTAGGGATAGAGCTGTTAGCTGAGCATTTAGTCATTCAGTTGCTAAGTTGTGTCTGACTTTTGGCAACCCCGTGAACTGCAGCATGCCAGGCTTTTCTGTCCTTCACTATCCCCTGGAGTTTACTCAGAGTTATGTCCCTTGAGTCAGCGATGCCTTCCAACCATCTCATCCTCTCTCACCCTCTTCTCCTCTCGCTCTCAACCTTTCCCAGCATCAGTCTTTTCTGATGAGTTGGATCTTCGCATCAAGTGGCCAAAATATTGGAACTTCAGCATCAGTCCTTCCAATGGATATTCAGGATTGATTTCTTTAAGGATTGACTGGTTTGATTTCCTTGCAGTCCAAGGGACCCTCAAGAATCTTCTCCAGTGCCACAGTTCAAAAGAATCAATTCCACAGCACTCAGCCTTCTTTATGGTCCAACTCTCACATCCGTATATGACTACTGGAAAAACTATAGCTTTGACTATATGAACCTTTGTTGGCAAAGTGATGTCTCTGCTTTTAATACGCTGTCTAGGTTGGTCATATCTTTTCTTCCAAGGAGCAAGGGTCTTTTAATTTTGTGGTGCAGTCATCATCTGCATTGGTTTTGGAGCCCAGGAAAATAAAATCTGCCACTGCTTCCACTTTTCCTCTGTCTATTTGCCATGAAGAGATGGGACCAGATCTTCATTTTTTGAATGTTGAGTTTTGAGCCAGCTTTTTCATCTCTTCTAGCTGAGGAGTGAATAATTCCATTTAGGGGAGGTGAGTGCTCTATAGTTTATCATCAATCCTTATTGCCTCTGTTGGCTGCTCTAGTCTTTCTTTTATCTACTATTTCTAAGGCATTTTGGAAGCTTTGCTCTGTTAATGCCCCAGTTTCTTTCCATCAGAGAAGTTAAATGCCTACCTTATAACAAGTTATAAAATCTCAAAGTAGGAGAGGTTCTCCAGTATCTTGTTTGGTGACCTCTAAACTTTACGATGATATATCTCTATCAAAAATGGTTTTAATTTAAACTTTCAATGTGTATGTTTCATACATATATTTGCTACCATCAATTCACTAAGTGTCCGTAAAATATTTCTTTTTTAACTTATTTTACATAATTTTTTCCTAATATTTTCTTCCTATGTTCGAATGATTGTGTTGCCTAGCTCTGGGAAAGTATGCTCCTGCTTTGAAGTTCTCTAACTGGTCTAATCATGGAAGCTAGTGTCTTATCTATAACTAGGTCTAGCATTACAGATTTCTAATCCAGTCTCTTTGGTTTTGCTCTCTGATTCCCTATAGAATAGTAAAATTTTATTTTCAGAATCAAAGCTGTGCTATATGATAGGAATGTTCCAGCCAAAGTTTATTTTTAAAATTTGCTGGTAGAATAAGCCTTATGCTTGTTTTGACAGGAATATAAAAAAAAATCAGATGATATATTATTACTTGTTTATTATTACCAACTTAAAATTGTGGCTAAGTTCTAAAGTAATTGTTCAAAGACAGATCTTTTTTGAAAATCTCGGTAATTTTATCTTAGGATAGTATTAACTATCTTGGCACAGTTTGAGACAATGAGAGAAGAAATAGTGTTCTTGACCACTTTCTTAACTGTTAATTTGAAAAAAGCTTTCAGGATAATTCATGGTATTACAGTTGGCTCACTTAAAGCTGTCAGTTTTATGAAGTAGATGATACTATCATGCCACTGTCTTTATTTAGTACAGACCACAGCTGCTCTTCTGAAAGAGTTCAGTCAGTGGGCCTGTATCAGTCTCCTAGGATGGTCATCAAATTTGTCTCTTGAGTCTGCCACAGATGATCAGTGGTGGTGGCTGCCTAGAGCACTCTTATGAGGAAGGTTCTAAAGCCTCATCTAGACATGATGTCATTATAGATCTGCCTATCACACATGGGCATGTGGATAATTAAAGGGGGTATACCACACTTCCGGAGAAGGCAATGGCACCCCACTCTAGTACTCTTGACTGGAAGATCCCATGAATGGAGGAGCCTGGTAGGCTGCAGTCCATGGGGTCGCTAAGAGTTGGACACCACTGAGCGACTTCACTTTCATGCATTGGAGAAAGAAATGGCAACCCACTCCAGTGTTCTTCCCTGGAGAATCCCAGGGATGGGGGAGCCTGGTGGGCTGCTGTCTATGAGGTCTCACAGAGTCGGACACAACTGAAGCGACTTAGCAGCAGCAGCAGCATACCTCACTTCCCACGTAGCTCAGTTGGTAAAGAATCTGCCTGCAATGCTTGGAACCTGGTTTGATTCCTGGGTCTGGAAGATCCCCTGGAGAAGAAAATTGCAAACCCACTCCAGTACTCTTGCCTGGAGAATGCCATGGACAGAGGAACCTGGCAGGCTATATATAGTCCATAGGGTTGCAAGAGTCAGACCCAAATTACTGCTATCTTTCTTTCTTATACCACACTTCGCAGAAGTATATTGGGGAGATACATAGTCTATTTTCATTTAATTGTAAAGCTCTTTTCTCTTAATTTATTTTTAATTGAAAGATAATTGCTTTACAACGTTGTGTTGGTTTCCTTCACATCAACATTAACCAGCCATTGTGTTGGTTTCCTTCACATCAACATTAACCAGCCACATGTACACACATATCCCCTTTCTCTTGAACTTCCTTTCCACTTCCCACCTGTCTAACCCTTCTGGTTGTCACATAGCACACTGCACTGGGTTTGAGCTCCCTGCTTCAAACATCTAATTCCCATTGGCTATCATGGCGTCGCACAGAGTTGGACACGACTGAAGCCACTTAGCAGCAGCAGCATCAGTGTATATGTTTGGAGAAGGCAATGGCAAGCCACTCCAGTACTCTTGCCTAGAAAATCCCATGGATGGAGGAGCCTGGTGGGCTGCAATCCATGGGGTCGCTACGAGTTGGTCGCGACTGAGCAACTTCACTTTCACTTCACGCAACGGAGAAGGAAATGGCAACCCACTCCAGTGTTCTTGCCTGGAGAATCCCAGAGATGGCAGAGCCTGGTGGGCTGCCATCTATGGGGTCGCACAGAGTCGGACACGGCTGAAGCGACTTGGCAGCAGCAGCATATATGTTTCAATGCTACTCTGTCGATTCATCCCACCCTCTCCTTCCTTCAGGAGGTTTGCTATATCTCATCTTTTCTGAATGATGATGTTGTTTAATTATTTTATCTTTGATGTCTAAGTTAAATAAAATTGATCATTCCTATCTCAATAGCAACATTTACACATAATGTGATGTTGAATAAGCTTTTCATAAACCTTAAAAACTCCATGTCCTCTCCTAATAAAATGAAGCTAATATTACCTGTTTCATAATGATTTTATAATGATCAAATTAAAAAATATATAAGGCACTTTACACTGTTGGTTAATTATTAATTAACTTGGTTAATTAAATGCTTGGTTAATAGTGAGTCCATAATAAATGTTAGCTGTAATAATTTTATTCTCCTATTAGTGGTTTAAAGTTTTAAAGAGTATAAGGAGTCTTTACTACTAAATAGGTCTTTGGATTTTTTTTTTTTTTTCTCTTGAGGTCATGCTTCCAAAAGTAAGCAATTTCACACAGAGAACTGCTAGGAAGGGAAAATTTGATTTTGTAAAAAAGTAAATTGGGAAGTGTCTGTGAGAGATGAGTCTTTATTATAAGTGTTTTGGAGAAGTAAAATAAAAGTAAGAAATTCCAAAGTTTAAATTTGGTAAACTCAAAGATCTGAATGAGTTTTGTAATTTTAAGTATTAAAGCCACTACCAGACCAAGGATATATCTGTGTGCTTAGACCAGGTATATAGCAAGCAGCTGGATACTAAGATGGGTACTCTACCATTTTCTCATAGTCAATTTAAAGAGGGTAGGCAGAGAGAGACCGCTGAGCCTTCAACTGAGAAATTGACATTCCATATTGAAATAGATGCATGAGCCTTCCTGAGTTGGCACAAACTGACATAGTTTGATTGCCTTGCATTCTTCAATAGATGGCAAAGGTAAGTACTCTGCAGAGAAAAATGTTTCCATCAAAACATTTTAAAAAATATCTGAAATTATGTTCTGCAGAGAATTGATGACCAGTTAAATATGTATTTCCTCTAAAAGGTGATAGTAGGACATATGGTTATATACCTTTTGTCATTCACTTAATGAAACATTATGAAGCCATGAAAATAATTATTCAGACTATGTATTAACGTGAAAAATTACAATTCAGTTCAGTTCAGTCACTCAGTCGTGTCTGACTCTGCGACCCCATGAACCGCAGCACACCAGGCCTCCCTGTCCATCACCAACTCCTGGAGTCCACCCAAACCCCATTCTATAGAGTTGGTGATGCCATCCAACAATCTCATCCTCCTGCCCTCAATATTTCCCAGCATCAGGGTCTTTTCCAATCAGTCAGCTCTTTGCATGAGGTGGCCAAAGTATTGGAGTTTCAGCTTCAACATCAGTCCTTCCAAAGAAATCCCAGGGCTGATCTCCTTCAGAATGGACTGGTTGGATCTCCTTGCAGTCCAAGGGACTCTCAAGAGTCTTCTCCAACACCACAATTCAAAAGATCAATTCTTCGGCGCTCAGCTTTCTTTATAGTCCAACTCTCACATCCATACATGACCACTGGAAAAACCATAGCCTTGACTAGACAGACCTTTGTTGACAAAGTAATGTCTCTGCTTTTCAATATGCTATCTAGGTTGGTCGTAACTTTCCTTCCAAGGAGTAAGTGTCTTTTAATTCATGGCTACAGTCACCATCTGCAGTGATTTTGGAG
>NW_011494807.1:1955360-1957884 GCF_000754665.1 Bison bison bison | reverse complement strand
GAGAGTTGGACTGTGAAGAAGGCTGAGCACTGAAGAATTGATGCTTTTGAACTGTGGTGTTGGAGAAGACTCTTGAGAGTCCCTTGGACTTTATTTTTATACTGCTGTGGGATGCTGCATCTACAGTCATTTTGAGGTCTGAGGAGAGTGAGACAAAGCAAAAGTGGGAGAGAGAGAGTTGAGTAATTATAAAGTAGGAACTGCTTTGATGCCATGTCTTCTAGACCAAAGATTCAGAAGACATTGGTGCAAAGTTTTGAAGAGGACATTGTATATTCTGATTTTGATTTTGTTATGTATGGGCGCTTTAGGATTTTTTTAGAAAATGTTGTACAATCCAATTTAAGAAAATCAAATGAATAATTTGATTCAGGGTTTAAATATCTGACCAGAACACATTTCTCTCTTTTTGTTTAAAGAAAAAAAAATTAATTTTATTGAAGGACACAAAGACTTGAATTTGTATTTTCACCCGGTCTTCACAAAGATGCTTCAGATGGGTATTATTTCATCCTTTTATGCCTGGAGATCAGGTAAGTGGCTCCAGTCTCCAGAGTGGCAGAGCTCAAGTTCAAACCTGGGTCAGCCAGAGTCTCACGTTGGTGCTCTGTATGATAATTTACACTGGCTGAAAGGAACTGATTAACAAAATGACAAAATGTAATTTCAAGTCTTCCTTTACCCCAAATTATTCTGTCATGCACACTCACAATGACAGACTCACAGTTACAGGAAGTTTCCCTTTTGGCTGTAAACACGATATGAATCTTATATTTGTGGCAAGACCCATCTAACACTGAAAGGAAATTTAGAGGTTTTTGAAGTTAATGTTGATAAGATTCTAAAATGATAATTGATAAAGAAGTGCCTCAGGACCTTTGCACTTGTCCTTCCCTCTATCTAGAAAGCTTTCCTCCTAGATGTTGACATCACTAGCTTCTTAACTTCTTCAAGACTTTGTTTAAATATTACCTTCACAAAGAGTTCTTCCCTGATCACCCATTTAAAACCATAACTGCTCCTGGGTTTACTAGACAGCTTATTAAAAAGCAGAGACATCACTTTGCTGACAAAGGTCCATATAGTCAAAGCTATGGTTTTCCCTGTAGTCATGTATGGATGTGAGAGTTGGACCATAAAGAGGTCTGAATGCCAAAGAATTGATGTTTTCAGATTGTGGTGCTGGAGACGACTTTTTTTTTTTTTTTTGCCTTGCTTCCTGCTTCCCCACTAAGGAAAATTAACACTATTTTCAAGTTGGTTGTCTACTTGTGACTCCATAGTTGGTTTATAGAAGTGCCAGGAGCTAAATTGTACATTTAGAACCAGCAGAAAAGAATACAGCCATTGGGATACTTTTTGATAAGGAAGGAAAAAATTTAATCCACAGGAAATGTATCTCCAAATCCACTGGATTCTGAATAACTTAATATCCCCATTCTTGTACCAATCATTGTGGCTAAGAAAATGGAGATATGATTATCTTAAACTATGGAAAATTGTCCACTGGAGCAGGGAGTTGGTTTAGGTGTATGCTGTGGTGTTGTTTAAAAGTTCTGTTGGTGGAAGAAAGGGGATATGGATGCAGAGAAGACCACCCACAGAAGTCAAAGTGAACCATCTATGTGTGTACATATATTCCCTCTTTTTTGGAATTCCTTCCCTTTTGTCACCATAGTACATTGAGTAGAGTTACCTGTGTTATACAGTAGGTACTCATTAGTTTTTATACATAGTATTGATAATATATGGACTTCCCAGGTGGCACCAGTGGTCAGGAACCCACCTGCCAATGCAGGAGATGCCAGAGACTGGGGTTGGATCCCTGGGTCAGGATGACCCCTGGAAGGAGGGCATGGTGACCCACTCTACTGTTCATGCCTGGAGAATCCCATGGACAAGAACCTGGGGGCTCCTGTCCACAGGGTGGCAAAGAGTTGGACACGACTGAAGTGACTGAGCATGCATGCAAGCATCAATTATATAAATGCCCCATATACATAGTTATTTTTAAAAATTTCCCTTAAATTTTAATCTCTGAATTTGTTTTGATATGGCTTTCTTTAGCTAATTAATTACCTCCCATTGCAATGTAAACTCCATGAGAGCAGAAACTGTACCTTTTTTATTCTCCTCTATAGCCCCACCATTTCTACCAGTGGTAGCTCTTAGTAACTTTGTAAAAATATTGAATGGTGAATGAGTGGAATAGATTTTGGGGTAACAAATGTAGTGATATTATTCTGGGTTGAATTTGTATGATATTTTTCATTGCTAAAGCTACCATAAATAAAAATAAAAGTCTTTATAGGTGACCCATTTTACTCTTCTAGAGTTTACAAAATATTTGAAGTTAAGCTTTTAGAAAAAAATCTGAATTACTTTGGTTTCTATTCTGGTAAATTACTTGTCTAGCAGTTTTCTAGTGAAGTACTATGATAGCACAACATTCAATTAAAAAGCAACTAAAATGGTCATTTGTAATATATATATATATATATATATATATATATGGTATATATGT
>NW_011494807.1:1947347-1955260 GCF_000754665.1 Bison bison bison | reverse complement strand
GCATGGGTATATATGTGTGTGTGTGTGTGAATTGTTTTTCTGTGCCTATCAGAGGAAATTCTTGAAGCTGCTTTTCTATCTCTGTCTTTAATATCCTTTACTTTTAGATCAATTTGGATTGTTTTACATATTTACACTATTTTTACTTTTAAGAAATTAACAAGTTAGCTGAGGAGATAGCTAGTTTTCAAATATCCCAGTTTGGTGGTCAGCATTTTTTTTTATATTCTAAAATTTGAAAACAGGTGAATTCACTAGGAGAATGTGATTACGTGTCACACATAAATCAATGGCAAAGATTAAAATAGATGCTAGATTCCTTACTTGCAATTCACTTTCTTCTAAATATGTATTATTGAATTGTCATTAATACTAGATATCTAATTGTAGTGGACTTTAAACAACCTGTGTTTTGCAAAACTCATTTATTAAATGGATTTTATATGAATTTAAACATTGTTTATATATTTATGGAGTTTAAGGAAATCTGTTATAAATTTATTTAAAAGAATACTTTACAATATAAATAGTATAGCCTTAAATTAGTTACTTTGTAAAAGATAGGTTAGTATGGAAAGAACATGAGATTTGAAGTCAAAAGACTTTGTATTATGTACTATTCCATTGTTCCATTGTTTAACTTGTGATCAATCATTTGCCTTGTAGTTTCCTCACCTAAAAAATTGTAATAATCACATTTTAGGTTGTGTTTATGAAGATTAAATTATATAATGTATCTAAGATGCCTGGCATATATAGGGACTCAACTGTAAAGTTATTCTTTTACTTTGAAAATTTTTTATTTTAACTAATATATTTTCTTTGCTATAGCAAAAATAAAGTAATACAAGAAAATTGTGCATCACCAAGTTGCAGGAGAAAGAAAAAAAGCAGTGGAGGAAAAAGAAAATGAAGAAAGAAATGGGTGGAGGAGAGGGAAATATCTATTTCCCTTCTCTAGCATCTTTCTTCAATACTAAATTATTTCAGTGATTCTTGAGACTAACTTTTTTAAGATCATTCAAGATTTCGAGGTCTGAAATCTTTTCCTCTTTGTGGAAAGCATATGTGTGTTTTATACTTTTCCATTATTTTTTATCCAGCATATTTTGTTTGGTACCTACTGTGTGCCAGGCACTGCACTAAACACTGAAGGTGTAAAATGATACAGTTTATCATTCATGCCTTTTAGGGACTCACAGTCTATTGTTCTGAAAAGAATACACTTCCAGAGATGAGCTGTTTGCTCACTTGGCCTTTGTAGTTTTGTGTCCCTAATTGAACTCTCAGGCATTCCTGGTTCCTGTTATTAGTTTCTGAAGCCCACTTTCTGAAACAAACATTCAGATATTTATGTGAAATCAACTCAGGCCAAAAGGCAATATGGCTGGGTAGATAAAGATGTGTAATGACTGCTGCGATCAAATACACATGCTTGTCAAGAGAAGTAAATTCATAAAATGACTGAGTATAAAATATGGGTACTAAAAGCTGGAAATTGGAGAATATTTATGGGGAAATCTGAAGTTACAGAGTAATAAAAAAAATCTCATTCCTATTTATTCCATATAACTGAAAGCCAACCCTTTCCCTTGAATTTCTAGAACTTTTATGAGTATAATCAACTAATTTCTTGTTCCAGATAACAGATTATCATCATTGCATCTTAGAATTTGGATGAGTTGAGCTTTACTGGAATTCACCAAAATATCATTATTTCATTTGTATTTGTGGCTCAGCGGGTAAAGAATCTGCCTGCAATGCAGGAGACCTGGGTTCGATCCCTGGATATAGGAAGACCCCCTGGAGAAGGGAACGGCTACCCACTCCAGTATTCTGGCCTGGAGAATCCCATGGACTATAGTCCATGGGATCGCAAAGAGTCGGACACGACTGAGGGACTTTGACTTCAGTTCACTTCATTTGTATTTGTAGTTGAAAGGTATAGCACGTTTTCCTTCCTTTTCCTTCCTTTCTCTTTCCCCTTTTTTTTCTAAAAAATAAAACCAAAGAAAACAATCCTTCATTGTTGCTTTGAGAAAACATATCTTGGGAATCAAAGCATATCTTACCTAACTCAAATTTTTACTTTTTATTCTTAGTACTAGGATTGGATGCTGTTCTTCCAGGAGAATGTAAGAATGGTTATAGCAAATAGTATTGTTTATGTATATTTGTGGTATTATAAGGGCCTTAAATAGTCATCCAATAACACTTGGGTGTTAATTTCTAGTATCTGTGTTATTACATACATAACTTAAGCATTTTAAAGAGAATTTATAAACCAATATTATTTAAAAGTTTATTTTTGAGCATCATTTGAGTCCAAAATATTAGAAATACATGTGCAAATATGCAGATAGATAGAAGCAAGTGACTGATTTCAGAGAGGATTTAGAGAATTACTTATTTCAATTTAGAGTGGGTATGTTTTCCCATTATACAGTCCCAATGTCTTTGAATGTGGCTAATCTCTTTCAATGTAGACCAGTCTAGATCTGAAGGCTGACTAATGAAGGAAATTCTTTGCTTTAGTAGTTAATGAAGAACCCCTAGAACTCTGTCACATAGATTAGTAGCTTATATTATCAGCAACTTTTGAAATATTTTGTTAAGAAGAGACAAGGTGAGGGACACCATGGAACTCCTCCTTTCTTCTTCTAGACTGAATTTTCATATGGATGTTCATGAATGTGTTCAGCAGGACCAGCATTGCAATTATATTAAAATGCTTGTTACAGCATTACAGATTTTCTTTTTGGACACAAATATCTGTAAATTATCTTTCTTACTTATCCTTGGTCATTTTGGGGGTCTCTGGAGCTTCCACTTCATATCAGCATAAAACTAAGAGCCATCCTGGTTAGTGTGGCTATCTTGCAGTTTTGATTTTACTCCCAGCATTTTCTTCTTGGTATTAGGTCCTATCAGCCTGGAAGGGAGCCATTTCTGGTCAGTTCTGAGACTTCTTGTTAGGTAGTCCACTTCAGGTCTTTCTATTTTACAGTAATCTTTGGTATTTACCCACTAATGGAGTGGGTTAAATTCTTGGCAGTTCAGATACAGCTTTCAAGATGGCTGCTGTTCATTCCACTGAAAATGGAATGAGCGGCAGCCATCTTGATGGCCATTTTTTTGATGGCCACCATCAAAAAAATCCACAAACAAATGTTGGAGAAAATGGAAGACTCCTGCACTGTTTGTAGGAATATAAATTGATACTGCCTCTATGGAGAATAGTATGGAGATTCCTTAAAAAACTAGGAATAAAACTACAATATAACACACCAATCTCACTACAGGGCATATACCCTGAGAAAACCATAATTGAAAAAGACAAAGCAGCCATCTGTTCTCAGTCAGACTCCTAGTTGTTTCCCTTTCTATTCTCTCCTGTCAACGCTGATATTAAGCTGGTCTTGTGGATGTGGGTGGTTTGTCTGTGGGCTCTTTAATTCTCATGCTTGTCACCTGATTTTACAGTAAATATTTTTGGGGAGTTTAAAGTTTTATAGTTTGTTACTCTGACCACTTTTTATAGAGATTCAGAGAGTGAAAGACTATGGCATAATTCGTCATTACCTCGATTCTTCTTAGAATCTTGGTTTTTTTTTTTTTTCCCTCTATCCTTTTGAAAGAGAATTAAAATATAATGATAAATTCCCATTCGACTCATGACTTTATCCTTATTTTATACACAACCTTGAAATTGTATATAATTTTAATTTTTTATTATTTTTTTAACTTTTACTATGTGTGTGGAATAGATTTCAGGTACCTATACTGTGTACCTAATGGGGATATACCTGTGTAATTGACTTTTTAGTCACCTAAAAGTCACCTTTTAAAACAAACTAGGGTTGTTATCATTACTTTTACCACTTGGGCAGATTTTTCCAGAAAAAGTCATGTGGAGCCAAAAGGTTATAAAAGCCCTCATGAGAATCACGGAGCCTTCTTAAATACTCATCATATTCACTGGTTTTATTGGCAACAGAGTGATTTCATGGTGACTTAGGGTATAGGGTAGCTTCTTTCAAATAGGAAGAATGCTTTTGAGCTTTTGTTCTGAACAGTAATTTTCAAGATATAAATTCTCATAACTTTTACTTCCTTAAAGAAACCTGTAATTTGCCTGTGTTTGGTATGTTTCTATAAATTGCCTTGCTTCTGTGATACACACAAATATCCATATATATATATACATATATATATATGTATATACACACACACAGTATTCTGTATTTTCAGTATTTACATAAGCAGAAGCATGCTGTATCTTTGCTTTTGCCACTAGCTTTGCTGCCCTGATATTTTATTTTCAAATATGTTAATTTGATGTAGATCTAGTTCAATTTACCTGCTATCTAGAATTCTATAAAAATGCCCTACAGTTTATCTGTCCATTTTTCCTACTAATGTGTGTTTTAATATACATCCTTATATATACCCTCCGATGAACATAACCCAGGAGTTTCTCCATATTATATATCTGAAAATCTAGGGCATGCATATATTATAATTTTTTATTTCTAATTTGTTATTACTGTCCATAGTGGTATAATTTAAAAGCCATTCAGCAAGAGTTTTTCCAAGTTTGAGCATCTTTCTTATTACTTACTAAATTTGATTATAGTTCTTATTACTACTCTGCTGCTGCTACTACTGCTAAGTCCCTTCAGTCGTGTCTGACTCTGTGTGACTCCATAGACTGCAGCCCACCAGGCTCTGCCGTCCCTGGGATTCTCCAGGCAAGAGTACTGGAGTGGGTTGCCATTGCCTACTCCGACTTACTACTCTAATACGTTTGAAATTGTATCCCGTTGTTGCTTTAATTGCATTATCTGATTTAATGATAAGGCTGTCCATCTTTTATATATGTTTATTGCAATTCAAGTTTCTTATTCAAGACGTGCATTTTTTAAAACGTATGTATTTTTAATT
The DNA here is from genome assembly GCF_000754665.1 of Bison bison bison. Taxonomy (NCBI): domain Eukaryota; kingdom Metazoa; phylum Chordata; class Mammalia; order Artiodactyla; family Bovidae; genus Bison; species Bison bison. The sequence goes on along the minus strand of NW_011494807.1, from coordinate 1,950,316 downwards.
GGAGGATAATTGCTTTACAGTATTGTGTTTCTGCCATTCATCAACGTGAATCAGCTATAGGTATACATATGTCCCATCCCTCTTGAACATCTCTCCCACTGCATCCCACCCGTCTAGGTTGTCACAGAGCACTAGGTTTGAGCTCCCTTCATCATACAGCAAGCTCCCACTGGCTATCTGTTTTACCTCTGGTAATGTGTATGTTTCCATGCTGTTCTCTCAGTTTGTCCCACCCTCTCCTTCCCCTACTGTGTCTACAAGTCTTTTCTCTATGTCTGCATCTCTATTGCTGCCCTGATACAGGTTCATCAGTATCACCTTTCTAGATTCCATATATGTGCTTTAATATATGATACTTGTCTTTCTCTTTATGACTTATTTTACTCTGTATAATAGGATCTAGATTCATCCACCTCATTAGAACTGACTCAAATGTGTTCCTTTTTTATGGCTGAGCAATATCCCATTGTATATATGTACCACATCTTCTTTATCCATTCATCTGTCAATGGATATCTAGGTTGCTTCCATGTCCTAGCTACTGTAAAGAGTACTGCAATGAACATTGGGGTACATGTGCCTTTTTCAATTATGGTTTTCTCAGGGTATATGCCCTGTAGTGAGATTGCTGTGTTATATGGTATTTTATTCCTAGTTTTTTTAAGGAATCTCCATACTATTCTCCATAGAGGCAGTATCAATTTATATCCCTACAAACAGTGCAGGAGGCTTCCATTTCCCCAACATTTGTTTGTGGATTTTTTTGATGGTGGCCATTCTGACCTGTGTGTGGTGATACTGCATTGTAGTTTTGATTTGTGTTTCTCTAATAATAAGCAGTGTTGAGCATCTTTTCATGTGTTTGTTAGCTGTCTGTGTGTCTTCTTTGGAGAAAAATCTGTTTAGGTCTTCTGCCCATTTTTTGACTGGGTTATTTGTCTTTCTAATGTTCTGAAAGAGATGGGAATACCAGACCACCTGATCTGCCTTTTGAGAAGTCTATATGCAGGTCAGGAAGCAACAGTTAGAACTGGACATGGAACAACAGACTGGTTCCAAATAGGAAAAGGAGTACGTCAAGGCTGTATATTGTCACCCTGCTTGTTTAACTTATATGCAGAGTACATCATGAGAAATGCTGGACTGGAAGAAACACAAGCTGGAATCAAGATTGCCAGGAGAAATATCAATAACCTCAGATATGCAGATGACACCACCCTTCTGGCAGAAAGTGAAGAGGAACTAAAAAGCCTCTTGATGAAAGTGAAAGAGGAGAGTGAAAAAGTTGGCTTAAAGCTCAACATTCAGAAAACGAAGATCATGGTATCTGATCCCATCACTTCATGGGAAATAGATGGGGAAACAGTGGAAACAGTGTCAGACTTTTCTTTTTTTGGGTTCCAAAATCACTGCAGATGGTGACTGCAACCATGAAATTAAAAGACGCTTACTCCTTGGAAAGAAGGTTATGACCAACCTAGATAGCATATTGAAAAGCAGAGACATTACTTTGCCAACAAAGGTCCGTCTAGTCAAGGCTATGGTTTTTCCAGTGGTCGTGTATGGATGTGAGAGTTGGACTGTGAAGAAGGCTGAGCACTGAAGAATTGATGCTTTTGAACTGTGGTGTTGGAGAAGACTCTTGAGAGTCCCTTGGACTGCAAGGAGATCCAACCAGTCCATTCTGAAGGAGATCAGCCCTGGGATTTCTTTGGAAGGAATGATGCTAAAGCTGAAAGTCCAGTACTTTGGCCACCTCATGCGAAGAGTTGATTCATTGGAAAAAACTCTGATGCTGGGAGGGATTGGGGGCAAGAGGAGAAGGGGACGACAGAGGATGAGATGGCTGGATGGCATCACTGACTCGATGGACGTGAGTCTGGGTGAACTCCGGGAGTTGGTGATGGACAGGGGGGCCTGGTGTGCTGCAGTTCACGGGGTTGCAAAGAGTTGGACATGACTGAGCGACTGATCTGATCTGATCTGAATGTTGAACTGCATGAGCTGCTTGTATATTTTTGGAGATTAATCCTTTTTCAGTTGTTTCATTTGCTGTTATTTTTCTCTTATTCTGAGTGTTTTTACCTTGTTTATAGTTTCCTTTGCTATGTAGAAACTTTTAATTATGTTTCAATTGTTTATTTTTGTTTTTATTTCCATTACTATAGGAGATAGTTTAGAGGACTTTGCTGTGAGGTATGCCAGAGTGTTCTCCCTCTGTTAGAAAGCACATGTTTTTCACTTTGCCCATTTCTCTATAGAACTGCTTCTTTTTTTTCTTACAGGTTTGCGGAAGTATTTGTTGATTTGCAGGAGGTTTTATGTTTTGGATATTGAACTTCTGTTAATGTGTATCATTGTAAATTGCAAACATCTATATGCTTAACTCCTCAACATTTCAGCACACATATCATTAACTACACTTAGATATTCACTTACTGATCCTGTTTTTAGGTAAAATTTACGTTAAATGAAATGCAAAATCTAAATATAACATTTGATGTGTTTTGAGAAGTGCACACACCTGTGTAACTGAAACCTCTATCCAGTACATTCTGTATGGCTTCTGTATAGAACACTGTCATCAGTCTAGAAAATCACCTGATAATCCTCCAGACCCACAGAAATAGCTATTTCTTCTCAAATTTTTTCTCCAGGTAAAATAGGTTAATTTACCTGTTTTAGAACTTCATATAAATGGAAAATAAAACATATAACCCTTTATAAAAGGCTTCATTCCTTTGGCCTATTTTTGAGATTATTCTGTGTTACGGTATGTTTGGAGTTCATTACTAAATGTTACTCTTGTTTTATGGATATCAGTTCAGTTCAGTCGCTCAGTCGTGTCTGACTCTTTGCGACCCCATGAATCGCAGCACGCCAGGCCTCCCTGTCCATCACCAACTCCCAGAGTTCACTCAGACTCACGTCCGTTGAGTCAGTGATGCCATCCATCCATCTCATCCTCT
>NW_011494807.1:1946508-1946788 GCF_000754665.1 Bison bison bison | reverse complement strand
CCAGTCTGTTGTTCCATGTCCAGTTTTAACTGTTGCTTCCTGACCTGCATATAGACTTCTCAAAAGGCAGATCAGGTGGTCTGGTATTCCCATCTCTTTCAGAATTTTCCACAATTTGTTGTGATCCACAGAGTCAAAGGCTTTGGCATAGTCAATAAAGCAGAAATAGATGTTTTTCTGGAACTCTCTTGCTTTTTCCATGATCCAGCGGATGTTGGCAATTTGATCTCTGGTTCCTCTGCCTTTTCTAGAACCAGCTTGAACATCAGGAAGTTCACAG
>NW_011494807.1:1934315-1946400 GCF_000754665.1 Bison bison bison | reverse complement strand
GAGTATAGCCCAACTCTTTCATCCGTTCTTCTGTTGATGAATATCTGGCTTTTTCCAGTTTGGGGGTATTATGATTAAAGATTCTAAAAACATTTTTTAGAGTGTTTTTGTTAACTTTCATGTTCATTTCATGTCTCTTGGTTAAGTACCAAGAAGTGGAATTTCTCATTTAACAGAGTTAATTATCCCTTTTCAAAGATAACTTCCCCTAGTATATTATAGTGGTTAGGCCAAGCATAATTAGATACATAACAAAAAATGACTCTATTTTGTTATTTTTGGTAGAAAGAAGGATATCCAAAGACAGAGCACAAGAGATAATCCAAGAATGCTGGGTATTGCTGGTATGTGCAGTACAAGATGTGAGGAATAATGGAGCATAAGACTGGAGAAGAAGGGAAATACCTTGAGTGACATATTTAAACAAATATGGATTTTATTTTGTAGATTTTTTGGAGGATATTAATGTTTTTAATGTAGAAAAACAAGGGTAAGCCTCTTTGAAAAATAATTATATTAGCAGTTTAACAGGACAGTTCAGCTAGAGACAAAGAGCAATTAATATTAATGGTCTAACGTCTGACCTTCTACTTTTCCATACTACAAATACAACATAGATAACGTTCTTTGTATAACAGTCAATTATTGATACCTAATAAATTAATATGTATAATAATTTATAGAAACATTGTCTCTTTTTAGTTTTATGAATTGTATTTTTGACATCTTAACTTAAAGTCACTTTATGTAACCCAAGGCCAAAAATATTTTCTCCTAATATTTTACCCAATATTTATAGTTTTGGGTTTTGTAATTAACATTGTGGTCCATCTACATTGTGAGCTAATTTTTGGTGATGGTGCAAGATAATGATTAAACTCAATTTTGCTTGTATTGATAGTTGTCCAGCATTATTTGTTGGAAGGAATACCCTCTTCCCTTTAAACTGCACATCTATAAGAGTCAATTGATGATAAATGTAGAGATCTATTTATGCAGTCTGTCTTCTATTCTGTTGATGTGTGTGTCCATTTTTTTCTCTAATACAAAACTGTTTTGATAATTGTAACTTTGTGCTAAGTTTTGAAATCCAGTGCAGTTTCACCTTCTTTGTTGGTCTCCTTCCAAAGTATTTTGTCTATTCCACTTCTTTTATTTCTCCAGATTTTTGGGATCAGCTTGTCAATTTCTACCAAAAAATGCTGCTGATACTTTAATTGGAATTGCTAAATCTATAGTGTCTAGAGAATTGACATTTTAATAATATTAAGTCTTATAATCCATGATCATAATTTATTTGTACTGTGTTTGTTCAGACTTTAAAAATTTCTTCCATGTGTTCTCAAGTTTTTAATGTGCAGTTCTTACATACATATTACATAATATATTACATTTTGTTATAACTAAATATTTAATATTTTCTGGACTCTTCAATTCCAATTTCTACTTGTTAAAAGTGGTGTTCCTTCTTAGGAGGAAGAAGTTTGTCTTGGTGAAGAATGTAGTTGGACTTAGAGCTGAAATAGGTGAGGCTTTTCAGGTATCTTTAAGTGTTCACTCCCCATGAATTGTCTGGTATGGCTGCCTTACTCTGGCTAACCAGCCAGGTTTTTCAGGATTCCTTCGGTGTATATTTCAAGACAGAGAAAATCAGAAGATATCATTTATTGCCAAATCCCAAAAGACATACAACAGACCTTTTGATATCAGAGTCTCTAGACTCTTGAGCCCTATCAAGAGTCAGGAAAAAACACATGTGGGGTAAAAAATGTAGGTGTAACAATATTTGGAGAATACAATCTGCCATAGTTTTGTTCACTAATGCATTCTAAATGTTTATGTTAGTGCTTGGTACAGAGGAGACACTCAATAAATATTTGTGAAATGAATGGATCATTCATTCATTGTGCCCAGCTGAAACTGAGTAGAAATGAAGGTCCCATTCTTTCTGGTAGGACCATGGTCTGGAAAAACAGAGACTCAGTCCAAGAAAAGTTATGACCAACCTAGATAGCATATTAAAAAGCAGAGACATTACTTTACCAACAAAGGTCCATCTAGTCAAAGCTATGGTTTTTCCAGTAGTCATGTATGGATAAGAGTTGGACTATAAAGAAAGTTGAGTGCCAAAGAATTGATGCTTTTGAACTGCAGTGTTGCAGAAGACTCTTGAGAGTCCCTTGGACTGCAAGGAGATCGAACCAGTCCATCCTAAAGGAAGTCAGTCCTGAATATTCATTGGAAGGACTGATATTGAAGCTGAAACTCCAGTACTTTGGCCACCTGCTGTGAAGAACTGACTCATTTGAAAAGACCCTGATGCTGGGGAAGATTGAAGGCAGGAGGATAAGGGGACGACATAGGATGAGATGGTTGGGTGGCATCAATGACTCAATGGACATGAGTTTGAGTAAACTCTGGGAGTTGGTGATGGACAGGGAGGACTGGCATGCTTCAGTCCATGGGGTTGCAAAGAGTAGGACATGACTGAGCGACTGAACTGAACTGAACTGAACTCCCTAGTGTCTTGAGTAGGTTGGTTTGGTTTTATAGCAACCCAGGCAATTAGTTGCTGAAATTTCTTATTCTCCTTTCTATTGTCAAGAAGGGTTTGCCCCACTCAGAGGTAGGAGTAAACAGGGAGTCAAAGCGTTAGGTAAATTCATCTTTTATTGAAAAATGCCTGGAAATGAAATAAAATAACACTCTCAGTGAAACTCAAAGTAAAATATTTCTTAGCATTTTAACATCACTTTAGTCAAGGGAAAGATTTTTCCTATACATAATCACCTTTCCTCCAGGAGTCTAAGTTGTTCAAATGTCTTGGTTCTCTGGATAGCACACGGGGATGGGTCTGATGGAACATGTGTGAGGGCTGAAAGTCCCAAACTAGTCAACTGATGAACCATGCTTTGCTGTTGGCAGTCGCTCATACCAGAAAGTTATGTGTGAAGTCACACGGTATTCTGCTTGAATGCCTGCCATTGATATGGTTGATGCTATTGGATTCTTTCTCTCTGTTTCTTATATATGTGGTTTCTCCTTCCTCTATTTCACCTTTTCTTGGGATATTTTAAAAATCTGGTCTCCAAAATCAGGAAGAGGGAAAGTTTGCTCTATGTTGTTTTGAACCTTTTAGTTCCATACTTGGTCTGATAGTTTTTAAGCTTTGAAAAAGAGGATTTGTAGTCTCCATGTTTGGTTTTATAGTCATTTGTAGTTATATAGACTGAGAAGGGTGGAATGGTGAAGCAGATGAGGTATGGATTGGAAGGAATCCCATGATCAGTAACACACACACACACACATACACATTCATATATATGCACAGTATCAAGATTATTGGAATTTCTCTTCTTTGTGCATGCCCAAATCAAATAATCAATTTATCTTCTAAGCCAAAATATCTGAGTTAAACAGATATTAAAGGGACTATTATTAATAGTTAAATGCTGATAACAAGCATAAACTACTGCTGTGTTTGGCAAACTGGGGCTGTGGTAACCTTAATAATAGGGCTTCCCAGGTGGCGCTAGTGGTAAAGAACCTGCCTGCCAATGCAGGAGACATAAGAGATACGGGTTTGATCCCTGGGTTGGGAAGATCCCAGGGAGGAGGGCATGGCAGCCCATTCCAGTATTATTGCCTGGAGAATCCCCATAATATGATGCTGAATTCCAAATGGAAATTCCTTCCATAAATGCATGTTTTTAATGATAAAGTCCTTTAAGGATGGATATGTTTTATGAGTTTTGTATTGAAAGTTCTAAGAGAATCATATTGGCTGGTTGAGCAATGATTCCAATGCAGCAAGGAGATTTCTAAATGAATCTGATAAAGTTTCTTGAAACAAATACCTTTGGGTGTGCATCTCTCCTCAAGAATGGTATAGAAATTACGGCTCCAATTTAACATTCTCTGAAACCATCATGGACCAAAACAAAATATTGGAAAGTAGGCTTACCAATGTGTTTTTAATATCCTGGCCAAGATTAGTATATCTGGAGACAGATGCTTGCACTGAAGTCTGGGCTCCAATACCTATATAGTTGTGTGATCTTAATTATTTAACTTTCCACATCTTTGTTGCTGCAGTGGTTAAGTTGGATAGTTATAGCACTTGCTTCCTACGGTTGTTATAAAGGTTAAATCACTTAATACAAAAAACAAGTACAATGCCTGGTACAGAGCAGGTGTTTGATTTAGCATTTATTTTGATCTTCTGCCTTAACAACTGGCACAACCAGCTATTTATTGCCAGAGCAAGAAACCAGGAAATCATTACCACATTCTCGTTTTACTCCTTCTAATCACTGATGTGATTTTTAAGGTGGACTATTCTCTTAGTGAGTTTTCCTCAGTCCACAATTATTCCCCAACAATAGACATATTGTCATATCCCCTGTCATATCCACAGGCAGCCAGAATGACTTTTATAATGTATGCTGTGATAAGTCACTTTTCTATGTAAGTTCCTTCAGTGGCTCCTCATCCTTGGAATGGGTGCACCAGGCTCTTCAAAATATGACTTCTGTTTACTTAATTCCCCAGCGTCATTTCTTGCCACATTTTCCTCATATTTACAGACTTACTAGACAAACTTTCCTGAAGCTGTATGAAAGACCGCCTCATTTGAGCCTTTCTTCTTTCACATAATACTGCTTGTTTTATTCCTGCTTTCTCTTACTTTGGCCTTAACACCCTTCAGGGCTGAGCTTGTCTATTTCTTCCTTCAGAGCTATCTGGCACTTAAATGTGGTTAGATGCCTTCTCAATGGCCTGTGTATACTTCTGCATATACAAATGGCCTGCATATACTTTTCTCAGAGCTTCTTGCGCATTTCTGATATGAGTACAAAGAGTGCACAGTCTGTCTCTTCAATAGAGTGTAAACTACTAGGCAGGAGCTAGGATCTTCTTTGTTGTTATTTCTGTTCTCTGTGCACAACATACGACATGTAATGTCTGTGCAAAAGATGCTGGTTGAGTGAATGCATACCTGTGGTATTGATTAATAAATTATAGGAGGTCATTTTTGGTGTTGGTTTTTGGCTTTTTAAAATAAAAATGCTAGATTTTTTTCCTACAGATTTAAAGGTTTTTCTGAAACTGCCTTTTAAAAGGTTGAGTTTTTCTCCTTAAATTTGTATGATGAGATCAATCCTCATTAAGTTTGTAGAGTCTCTCAAGAGATAAGGAGAGAAGAGAGCATAAAAAAGTTAATTAAGGAAATACAAATTTATGGAAATGGTATGTCATCCTTGAAATTGCAAATGGGATTGAAAATAACACTAATTCTTATGCCCTGTTGCTGTATATTCTTTTCGTTGCATGTACTATTCCATTAGCTGTCTTGTCTTGTCTCGGAGACTTATTTCCATAGAGAGGATTGGGACATCTTTAAGTAGAATATGCAGCCAGCTAGATGCCTTGAATGAGAGGTCTCAAATTTTTATCTGACAGCAATACAAATTCAAAACTATAGCTTGTGACTACATGTTTATACTGGATAACTGAGTTTATAAACTTGTTTTGGTAAGAATTAAAGTGTTTTAAATTATTTTGAGATATTAGTAAGCATAAAGTTTGTCTTTTTTCTTTAGAAATAATTATTTTTATAGGAAATTGATTGCAAATATTCATTCTCTAAGGCTACACTTTCAATATGTTAGCCACTAGCCACACGTATTGAACAGTTGAAATGGGCTAGTCCAAAATTAGTTGTGCTGTAAAGTTCAAGATTTCAAAGAATTCGTTTAAAAAGCAATGTAAATTATTTCAGTAATTTTATATTACCTCAATAATTTTATATTTTATTACATTTATATAGTTATTATGTCTATATATAATTTATATATTTATTTGCAGGAGTATTTTTAATATATTTAGTCAAATAATTTTTTCTTCAAATTAAATTTCACCTCTGAATTTTTATTTATTTATGTATACTAGAAAATTTAAAATTACCTATGTGGCTCATATTATATTTCTATCGGACAGTTCTTCTCTAAAGTGCTTTCCATTTTGTAGCTTGTTTTGTGTGCGTAGAGTCCTGAGGAAGTTTGTGATAAAAGGACTTCATGCCAAATACCACTAATAAAGCTATTGTAATACATTAGTGTCAGTATACACAATACTGTGAATGTGCGTGTCTGCTGTTACTTCAGTCATGTCTCTGCGACCCTATGGACTGTAGCCCACCAGGCTCTTCTGTCTATGGGATTCTCCAGGTAAGAATAGCGGAGTGGATTGCCATGCCCTCCTCCAGGAGATCTCCTTTACCCAGGGACTGAACCCCTGTCTCTAATGTCTCCTGAATTGGCAGACCGGTTCTTTACCACTAGCGCCACCTGGGAAGCCCAAAGTTAAATGCACCTGGTACTTAATTTTTTTCTTAAGAATATTTGAAACATATCAATTATATGATCTAAATTTGTGAATAGCTGTAGTCTACAGTTTATGTCTTAGTCAGAGATTTTATGTTTCAAATATTTTGATATAAAATTATCCTTCTGAGTCTTCAGTTGAATTATTATTTATTTACTCTAAAATGCTGAAGGAAGTTGGAAACTGGCAAAAAATTTTTTGCACCAACATTTGCTCATCACTGTCAGTTTTCCTCCACTCTTTTGGAACAGTGAGTGCATCAGGCTTGGGAACGCATACCAGGGAACTTTGTGGGTAGGAAGGGACTTGCCTCCTAGGGGCAACATATGAAGCAAGGCTGCCTGGAGGCATGCCAGAGGAAGCTGAAACCAAAGCCCAGCAGACAGTCCGACTGTGCTATTATTACAGAATGACAGATTCCATATAGGCTGCAACGGTTGGGAACTATGGAAACCAGACTAGAGTGAGAGTACACAAGGGTGGCAGACAGAGCTGGAGAAGTCCCAGGAGCTGCAGGACCACAGGCAGATGGTACTTTTATGGGGCATTAGAGGCAGTGGGCTGTGTGGTCATTAGGACATCAGCCCATTTCAGACAACCAATTACAGCTTGTACAGGTTTAAGTGTATTTTACAATATAATTAATGTTTGATACAAACAGTGAATTTAATTTGTGAATTGTGTCAAGTAGCTTTTCTGTATTATCAAACTGAACCAATGGTTTTACATAATAAAAAGCTGAAATTATGCCCCACACAAGAAAGAAATCAAACGCGATCTTTGGTTCAAAATTCTTCACTTGAGCTCTCATATTCGTTTTCCATTTCAGCGCTCAAGTGTCAAATTTCAGCCCTCTGGGTTCATTTATACTTGTTTTTGTAAAATAGATAATAAGCCATTTGGTATCTCTTTAATAATATACTTGTGTAGTCACAGAAAAACCCCACCACCACCAATTTTTGCTGCTTATTTGTGTTTGGCTAACATGATAGCAATTTCATTTTTACTTTTTATTTTATACTGGAGTATAGCCAGTTAACAATGTTGTGATAGTTTCAGGTGGACAGCAAAGGGACTCAACCATACATGTACATGTATCCATTCTCTCCCTGTGTTATTAGGACCTTGTTGGTTATCCATTTAGATATACCAGTGTGTACATGTCCTCAAACCCCTAACTATCTCTTTCCTCCATTTCTTCCCCCAGACAGTCATCAATTCATCACTAACTCTGTGTCTGTTTTGTAAATAAATTCATCTGTATCATTTCTTTTTAGATTTCACATATAAGGAATGTCATATGATATATCTCCTTCTCTGACTTACTTCACTCAGCACGACAATCTCCAGGTCTTCCCATGTTGCTGCAAATTGCATTATTTCATTCTTTTTAATGGTTGAGTAATATTCCATTGTATGTATTTACCACATCTTCTTTATCCATTACTCTCCTGATGAACATTTACATTGCTTCCATGTCATGTTTTGGTTGTTAGAAATACTGCTGCAGTGAACACTGGGGTGCATGTATCCTTTTGGATCATTTTTTTTTTTTTTCTGGGTATGTGCCCAGGAGGGAGATTGCACAGTTATGGTAGCTCTAATAGCAATTTAAATCCTATTTAGATGTATGCTGGAAGGAAATGGCAATCCACTCCAGTATTCTTGCCTGGGGAATTCCATGGACAGAGGAGCCTGGTGGGCTACAGTCCATGGGGTCCCAAAGAGTCGGACTTGATTGAGCAACTAACACAGACTTCTTGAGACACAGCTTTAACACAATCAATTTATGCATGGTAATATTTTAAATATTAACCAGTTTCTTGGTGATTAGTCTAAGAACATGTAATAAATTATCCTAGTTATTGATAAAAGGATAAGATAGTCCAAAGCAAGTGATTCATTCATTGGGTGATAGGAAGGGTAGAGTCAAGCTGGACAGTGGTTTTGGAAGAGTTTCCCATTGGAGTGCTGCATCTTAATTTTGGGTTGACTTGTTAATAAGTTAAGATTTTAATCTTTACAAATGGGAGGAATTTTTTTCTTTATTGACAGTGCCTCCATGAAGTCATGGAAGTATACTCATGGAGATGTCTTCCTGTAGCTCTTAGGAGAGGACTGAGGAGTTAAGCATTCTATGGCTTCTGCAATGAAATTGAGACTCAGAAGTCCAGGTCATCAAACTTTTTCATTTATATCTCAGCATGAGATGGCCAAAGAGGAAGACAGAAATTCTGGGCCCATCTCTCTGGAATCTTAGGAGAGAATCCCTACTGCCAGTCTGGTCTCTATTTTTCCCACACCACAGAGTTCTGATTCCAAGTGGCCTTGAGTGCGTGGTTTCCCACTCTTTTGCATATTTACTTTTTATCTTTCAACATTTAATATACAGATGGATATAATATAGTGGCCCAGTTTAAGATGGACCACAGATGGGTTTTGTTCACTTCCTGTGGCTAAGGAGAGAGAGAGGCTTTCACTGGGTTGATAAATCATGAACAGACTCATACATATTGGTTAGAACTTGACTCTTAATATTTCTTAGTTGGGTAAATTAACTTCCTTGTGTCTGTTTTCTCTAAAAAAATGGAATTAAAAATAACACATGTCTTATAAGGGCTGCTTGAGGATAGACTGATGATTAAATGAAAGATGTTTAGCCAGTTTCTTCCATGTAATATGTATTCAAAAAGGCTGGTTATTGTTATTATCAAAGAGAAAAAGTGTCTCAATCTACTGCTACATTTTCTTTGACCTCTTACGGGGCACCTCCTTAGGTAGACAAGGCTGTAAAGAATGTTGAATATTATGCAATGTAAAGATAGTAAGCAGTTGATAGACAAATTAAATTCCATGTATTCTTAGGGGAATCCTATGTCTAGCATACTTATAGACCCCACATAAAAGCTTGATAACTATCATCAAGTTTCTGTATCTGTAGAAACACCATGGAACTCAATTATTTTTAATGAAATTCCCACTTTTCCAAAACATAAATCATGAACAAGTTTTAAAAAATGAAGGTTGCCTTGGAGACTGTCAAAATGTGACTCTACACTGACTTACATTTATCAGTCCTATTTATTACATATTTTCTCTTTTAATAAAAAGCCGTTGGTTAGTCAATCATACAATTAATTGTACACTGTATCTCTTCTATCAAAACCTTCAATATGAGACAGAAACATTTTCAGTGTTAGAGATATTTTTCCATTGTGTTGTCATCATTTCCATTTATCAGATGAAGTACTGCAAAGACAATAATGTTTGGTGGATTGAACGTCTATCTTCAGAAAAAAACTTGATAAATCATGGCATAGCAGGAAAGTGAAACCTGAGAAATTACAATTTGTCTAATGACAAATTAACAGCTAACAAAACAGACAAATGAAACTATGACATTATTTAAATAAGTATTTAGGAAAAATTACTAGCATATTTTATGTTATTAAATCTGAACTAGTTAAAAAAGGGGACTGATGGATTTTACAAATCTGCTATTATCTCGTTATTATAAAATATATTTAAAGACAATTAGCTCCAGATATTTGCAACTTTTTTTATAGAATATTTGAGGACTAAAGAATGATAAACTGTCTACTCTGTTCTCCATTTTTAGAAATACAAATCAGATGCTCCCATAGAAGTAAGACTGCAGTTCTGAGAGATGGTATAATGGATGAAAATAATCCTTTGAGGCAGTAGTTTGAGTTAGAAGATACTTTGTTCCCTTGAGCAAGTTTAGTAACCTTGAAGCTTCATATTTCTCATCTGTACATATGATTTTTAATAAATCAATTCATTTGAAGTTTTTAGAAAAATTTGCCACATATAAGCATTCTGCCAGTTAATATTATCATTATTTTTATTATTGTTATTGCTACTACTGTTATTCTATATAAAGCTATTGGTTGGCCAAATTTAGGAACTCATTCTTGGCAATTCAAAATTTGCTTTAAAAAAAAAAAAACTTACTTTAGGATTAACTTATAAAGTGTTTGTTTTAACATATTAAGGTTAAAAGAAAAAAAGAGGTGAGATTATAATAGACCAGAGGCTTCTCACTGTCCAAATAAATCACCACTGAAATTCTCATCATTATTAATAACTTTAGAAAAATATGCATTATCATTTAAATTGGTGGCATGTTGTTACATGTATCTTGGACTAGTTCTGAAGAAAGTTAGTGATTAATATTTCTTAATTTCATTTCCTACAACGCATTTATGTTGGAGTAGTTGGCAACTTAGATTCTGGATGTTGTAGCAAAAACCCTGGACAGCTAAGAAAAGAGATCCAGATGAGATAGTTTCATTTCATAACTACATGCCTTCAGAAACAGTCTTGAGTATTTATCAAGCCTCTTACAGTTCAAAATTCTACAAGCCTGAGAGTAATGATGGAACTGTGGTAAGGATACTAATTCAGAGTAATAACTTAATCTTACATAATTAACTCGAAGCCAAGCTCAAAAAAGCCTTCAGTATAAAATATAGGAAAACTCGTTTATGATAAAATAATGTACTGTGTGAATTTTAAAGTTCTGTTGTAAGTGTTTTAAGTTCGTTCTACCACCGCATGTTGTGTACAGAGGCAGAGAGTTGTGTGTGCCTGTGTGTGTGTGTGTGTGTGTGTGTATACACACACACAGTTAACTTTTAAGTAAATATATTCTATTTCTCCAATTAGATGGTACATACCTCAAAAAAGGAAGCTCAGGTATGTACCACCTAACAGACAAAATAGAATATATTCTTAAAAGTTACATATCCATAGTTTTTTTCAACAAGTAACTGATATTCTTTTTAAAAGATATCTCTAAAGTTGTGAAAATATTTTGTACACTTGAAATTGTATTTTTCTACTTAGATACATTTAGTGCAGGAAGTATACATCCCAGGCAAGGAAAATGGTGTGAACTAAAGCTTGATAGTAGGGATATATATGGCTTGTGTAGGAGTAGTGTGTAGACTAGTTTGGAAGGAACAGAGGGTTTGGGGGAGTGGACAGAGAGCTTCAAACTAGGATGGAGAACATATTGCTAACTGCCTTGACTACCTGTTAAAAACACATAACATAGTTCGCTAGAAAATGTAGAATGATCACAAGTTTTTAAAAAGATTGTAATATATGCAAAGTGTTTTTTTTTTATAGTGAAATTAATCTGGCAGCACTGTGGAGGTGAATTGGATATGAACGAGAATAGAGTCAATGAGCTAGTTAAGACTGGTTTAGCAGCAATAGAAATGTAGAAGGAGGAATAAATGCAAGTGATGTGAGTCCTGTAGTGCAAATATAATCTTATTCATCATTGCATCTTAAGCACACAGTATAACAGATGCTTTATTTAAGCACAAAAATTTGTTTATTAAATAGATATTGGAAAATTTTATTTTAAACAGAAAAAATGTTTTAATTTACACATGAATTCTAAAAAAAAGGAGACCTAAGAAGTGGCAAAAAGCACTTTTATACTTTTTAGACAGTTCAGTTCAGTTCAGTCGCTCAGTCGTGTCCAACTCTTTGAGACGCCATGAATCGCAGCACGCCAGGCCTCCCTGTCCATCACCAACTCCTGGAGTTCACCCAGACTCACGTCCATCGAGTCAGTGATGCCATCCAGCCATCTCATCCTCTGTTGTCCCCTTCTCCTCCTGCCCCCAATCCCTCCCAGCATCAGAGTCTTTTCCAATGAGTC
>NW_011494807.1:1929290-1933900 GCF_000754665.1 Bison bison bison | reverse complement strand
TCATTTTCTGAATGTTGATCTTTAAGCCAACTTTTTCACTCTCCTCTTTCACTTTCATCAAGAGGCTTTTGAGTTCCTCTTCACTTTCTGCCATAAGGGTGGTGTCATCTGCATATCTGAGGTTATTGATATTTCTCCCGGCAATCTTGATTCCAGCTTGTGCTTCTTCCAGCCCAGCGTTTCTCATGATGTACTCTGCATATAAGTTAAATAAGCAGGGTGACAATATATAGCTTTGATGTACTCCTTTTCCTATTTGGAACCAGTCTGTTGTTCCATGTCCAGTTCTAACTGTTGCTTCTTGACCTGCATACAGGTTTCTCAAGAGGCAGGTCAGGTGGTCTGGTATTCCCATCTCTTTCAGAATTTTCCACAGTTTATTGTGATCCACAGAGTCAAAGGCTTTGGCATAGTCAATAAAGCAGAAATAGATGTGTTTCTGGAAGTCTTGCTTTTTCAATGATCCAGTGGATGTTGGCAATTTGATCTCTGGTTCCTCTGCCTTTTCTAAAACCAGCTTGAACATCTGGAAGTTCACGGTTCACATATTGCTTTTAGACAAAGAAACCACAAATTTCTGAGGAAATGGCAGGATCGAGAAACTTGGGCTTTTGGTGCATATTTAATGAAGAATCTAAACAGTTTGGGCTTCAAGCAGTAAATAAAGAAGGAACATAGTTTGTTTATTAGACCTCTTTGACTGAATTCCCAGCTCTGGCAGTAAGAGTGTCCTTCTACCCCGAGATGCAGGGAGGGCACCTTTCACACGGGGGATTCATTTCTGGCTTTTACAGAGACAAGAGAGGAGAGTCAGGGTGTTGTTCCTTCATAGGCCATTATTATGTAGTTTTAACTTGACATAATATGCCACTTTGGCATTTTTAGGGATGGCCCATCCTAAGCCCCCATGTTGATGAGGATTCACCTCCCCTCTTATTTTGTTCCTCAGCCCTGGGGAGGGAGTGGCTTTCTGTAGTTATTGATCTGGGCTGCCTTGACATTCCCCTTCATATCCCATTTCCTGCATAACCAACTTTCTGCCTCAAATATCTTCTTTTTAAAAAATTTTTATTTATATTAGAGTATATGATTTACTGGAGAAGGCAATGGCACCCCACTCCAGTACTCTTGCCTGGAAAATCCCATGGATGGTGGAGCCTAGAAGGCTGCAGTCCATGGGGTCGCTGAGGATCGGACAGGACTGAACGACTTCACTTCCACTTTTCACTTTCCACTTTCATGCATTGGAGAAGGAAATGGCAACCCACTCCAGTGTTCTTGCCTGGAGAATCCCAGGGATGGGGGAGCCTGGTGGGCTGCCATCTATGGGGTCACACAGAGTCGGACACGGCTGAAGCAACTTGGCAATTAGCAATATGATTTACAGTGTTGTATTAGTTTCAGGTATACAGCAAAGTGATACAGTTTTCTGCATACAAAGAACTTAATCATGTCCAACTCTTTGCGACCACACAGACTGTAGCCCATCAGGCTCCTCTGTCCATGGAATTCTCCAGGCAAGACTGGAGTAGGTAGCCATTCCCTTCTCCATGGAAGTTTCCAACCCAGGGATCGAACCTGGGTCTTTACTGTCTGAGCTACCAGGTTATACGTGTGTGTGTGTATACACATATATTTTACATATATATAATATATATACACACACACACACACACACATATATTCTTCAGATTCCTTTTTCATGTGGGTTATTACAGAGTATTGAGTAGAGGTTCCTGTGCTATACAGTAGGGTATTGTTATCTATTTTATATGTATTTTTTTGTGTATTAGTATTAATCTCAACCTCCTCTAATTTTCCCCCACCCCCTCATTTTCTGTTTGGTAACTATAAGTTTATTTTCTAGGTCTGTGAGTCTGTTTCTGTTTTCTAAATAAATTCATTTGTTTCATTTCTTAAGATTCGACATATAAGTGATATCATATGATATCTGTCTTTCTCTGACTTCCTTTAGTATGATAATCTCTAGATTCATCTATATTGATGGAAATGGCATTATTTTATTGTTTTTATGGCTGAGTAATATTCCACTGTGTACATGTATCACATCATCTTTATCTATTCCTCTGTTGGTAGGCATTTAGGTTGCTTCCATGTCAGCTATTTCAAATAGTACTGCAATAATTATTGGTTGCATGTGTCTTTGCAAAGTATAATTTTCTCCAGATATATATCCAGGAATGGGATTGATGGATTACATGGTAGTTCTGTTGTTAGTTTTCCATATGTATATTTTTCATAGTGGTTGGGAAATTTACATTCCCACCAACAGTGTAGGAGGGTTCCCTTTGTTCTACATCCTCTCCAGCATTTATTGTTTGTAGACTTTTTCATGATGGCCATTTTGACTAGTGTGAGGAAATAGTTCATTGTTGTTTTAATTTGCATTTCTCTGCTAATTAGCACTGTTGGCAGTGTTGAGCACCTTGTGCTTTTTGGCCATCTATATATCCCACTTTTTTTTTTTTTCTGGTAATGACTTTATTTTTTCAGTTAACATAACCAACCCATGATACAGCATACTAAATCCTAAAGTACAAATCCAAGTAAGGTAATACCTTTACTAAGTTACAAAACTTTGGCAAATCAGTACAGTACTCTTTAACACAATATAATGTACTTTTGTTGGAGTCATTTATTACTTTTGTGATAATTTTTACTCCAAAATAATGTTATCTGGGTATGAAATGAAAACATAATGATTTTTAATGGTGGTTTATAGCAGAGCAAATTATTTTATGCAGTTAATGTCTTTTTAAAATGATACAGTTTCTCCTTTAAAAGTGAGTTCCCTCATGTAAGCTCTCCAAGATTACTGAAACAGGGCAGTTGTGCATATACAGAGGGGGCTGTGTTTGCTTCTGAGGTTGGTCCAAAGCCAGATAGAATTCCAATGAATGAAAAGCTTTAAAATTCTACCTTAAAGAGGTTTCACCAGCCAATACCAATTTCCAAACATACTTTTCAAAAATTGTTAAAATTTTGCATGTATTGAATTCTCAAAATCAGTCATTTCTGACCATATGAATTTCAGCTGATCCCTTTTATTTAGAAACCCTGACCTCTTTGGTTTGATCAAGTCACATAGCTTTAGCTTATTAAAAAGAATTCTACCTAAAATAGGGTTGTATTTTTTAAATAACAAATAAATATACTGCCAGCTTGTAGAGACTTGGGGAACTGGGTGCCGTGTATCAACTTTCATTATCATTTCTTCACAAATGCTGCTGCTGCCATTGGTGTCTGTCCTGCCAAAGCTGTCAGTTCCTCAATTTCAACATTTAGTTTATGTATTACACACTCCACTGATTCTCAGCCTTTATTCAGTTCAGTTCAGTCTCTCAGTTGTATCTGACTCTTTGTGACCCCATGGACTGCAGCACGCTAGGCCTCCCAGTCCATCACCAACTCCTGGATTTACTCAAACTCATGTCCATTGAGTTGGTGATGCCATCCAACCATCTCATCCTCTGCCATCCCCTTCTCCTCCTGCCTTCAATCTTTCCCAGCATCAGGGTCTTTTCAGATAAGTCAGTTCTTCTCATCAGGTGGCCAGAGTACTGGAGTTTCAGCTTCAGCATCAGGCCTTCCAATGAATATTCAGGACTGATTTCCTTTAGGATGGACTGGTTGGATCTCCTTGCAGTCCAAGGGACTCTCAAGAGTCTTCTGCAACACTACAGTTCAAAAGCATTAATACTTCAGCACTCAGCTTTCTTTATAGTCCAACTCTCACATCCATACATGACCATTGGAAAAACCATAGCTTTGACTAAATGGACCTTTGTTGGCAAAGTAATGTCTCTGCTTTTTAATGTACTGTCTAGGTGGGTCATAGCTTTTCTTCCAAGGAACAAGCATCTTTTAATTTCATGGCTGCAGTCACCATCTGCAGTGATTTTGGAGCCCAAAAAAATAAAGTCTGACACTGTTTCCCATCTATTTCCCATGAAATGATGGGACCAAATGCCATGATCTTCGTTTTCTGAATGTTAAGCTTTAAGCCAACTTTTTCACTTTCCTCTTTCACTTTTATCAAGAGGCTTTTTAGTTCTTCTTCACTTTCTGCCATAAGGGTGGTGTCATCTGCATATCTGAGTTTATTGCTATTTCTCTCGGCAATCTTGATTCTAGCTTGTGATTCCTCCAGCCCAGTGTTTCTCATGATGTACTCTGTATATAAGTTAAATAAGCAGGGTGACAGTATACAGCCTTGACGTACTCCTTTCCCGATTTGGAACCAGTCTGTTGTTCCATGTCTAGTTCTAGCTGTTGCTTCCTGACCTGCATACAAATTTCTCAAGAGGCAGGTCAGGTGGTCTGATATTCCCATCTGTCTAAGAATTTTCCAGAGTTTGTTGTGATCCACATGGTCAAAAGCTTTGGCATAGTCAATAAAGCAGAAATAGATGTTTTTTTCTGGAACTCTATTGCTTTCTTGATGATCTAGTAGATATTGGCAATTTGTTCTCTGGTTCCTCTGCCTTTTCTAAATCCAGCTTGAACATCTGGAAGTTCACGGTTCACGTACCGTTGAAGCCTGGCTTGGAGAATTTAAAGTATTACTTTGCTAGCGTGTGAGATGATTG
>NW_011494807.1:1921127-1929190 GCF_000754665.1 Bison bison bison | reverse complement strand
TGCTGGCATATTGAGTGCAGCACTTTCACAGCATCATCTTTCAGGATTTGAAATAGCTCAACTGGAATTCCATCACCTCCACTAGCTTTATTTGTAGTGATGCTTCCTAAGGCCCACTTTACTTCTCATTCCAGGACGTCTGGCTCTAGGTGAGTGATCACAACGTTGTGGTTATCTGGGTCATGAAGATCTTTTTTGTACATTTCTTCTGTGTTCTTGCCACATCTTCTTAATATCTTCTTTTTCTTTGTTAGCATTTGATGATATCGTACTTGCCATCAGCCCTTCAAGGTAACTGCTGAGACTGATCTCTTTCACGGTAATTATGGCTTCTCGAGTCAAGTATTTTTTTCTGGGTCTTGAGGATGTGATTTATATATGTCTCTCATCTACTGAAACCATATTTGTAAATGAAATATTTGTAGATTTAAGTTCCATTATGGATCCACTACAGAATATTCTTGCATATATGTTTTGGTTCTTGCTGCACCAATAATAGATTTCACAATGGAAGGCAGTCCCCACTCTGTGCTGAGAAGTCTATGGCTGTGCAACCTTCCAGAGGGGTATATGTGTCTGTCCAGTACATCAGTTCCAACCACACTCGGGTTCATAGAGTTTGGGTGTTTCTGCATTGCAGCTGTTGTAAAAATTTCCCATGGGTGGTCAAAGACGTGCTCTGAAGTCCAGATCTTCATGGTGATGGTGGCCAGTACAGTTTCCCGGTGATGCTAGGTCACAAATGAGGCAAAGAGACCACTCTTGCCCAAGCTCTGCCCCTCAGCCACCCTGTCAGCTGCCCAGTGTATATCTTCTTTTTTTAATGGAAATGTCTTTTTAGATCTTGTGCCCACTTGGGGGTTGGGTTATTTGGCTTTTTGATCTTGAGCTGCATGAGCAGTTCATAAATTTTGGAGATTAATCCCTTGTTGGTCACATCATTTGCAAATATTTTCTCCCATTCTGTGTGTTGTTTTTCTGTTCTGTTTATGGTTTCCTTTACTGGGCAAAGGCCTTTAAACCTAATTAGGTCCCATTCATTTTTTATTTTTGTTCTTATTTTCATTATTCTAGGAGGTGGATGCAAAAAGATACTGCTGTGATGTACATCAAAGAGTGTTCTGTCTATGTTTCCTTCTAGGAGTTTTATAGTATACAGTCTTAATTTAGGTCTTTAATCCATTTTCAGTTTATTTTTGTGTATGGTATTAAAATTTTAATTTAATTCTTTTACATGTAGCTGTCCAATTTTCTCTGCACTACTTTTTGAAGGGACTCTTTTCTTCTTGTACATTATTGCCTCCTTGATCATAGATTAAGGTGACCATAGGTGCATGGGTTTATTTCTTGGTTTTCTATCCTATTATATTGATCTATATTTCTGTTTTTCTGTCAGTGCCATACTGTTTTGATGACTGTAGCTTTGTAGTATAGGCTGAAGTCAGGGAGACTGACTCCTCCATCTCCTTTTTTCTGCCACTAAGGGTTGCTTTGGCTGTTTGGGTTTGTGTGTGTGTGTGTTTCCATACTAACTTTGAACTTTTTGTTCTTGTTCTGCAAAAAATGCCATTGTTAACTTGATAGGCATTGCACTGAATCTGTATATTGCCTTGGGTAGTATAGTTATTTGACAATACTAATTCTTCTAATCCAAGAATATGGTATATCTTTCCATCTGTTTGTGTCATCTTCAGTTTTGGTCATATCAATGTCTTACAGTTTTCAGAGTATAAGACTTTTGCCTCCTTAGATAGGTTTGCTCCTACTTTTTTTTTTTTTTGATGTGATGGCAAATGAGGTTGTGTCCTCTCAATTATCAAAGAAATCAGATAATTTCTTTCTGAGCTTTCATTGTTAGTGTATAGGAATGCAAGATATTTCTGCGTATTAATTTTGTATTCTTCAACTTTACTAGATTCATTGATTAGCTTTAGTAGTTTTCTGGTGGCATCTTTAGGATTTCCTATCTATAGTATCATATCATCTGGAGACAGTGACAGTTTTACTTTTTTTTTTTTCCGATTTGGATTCCTTTTTCTTCTTTTTCTTCTGATTGCTGGCCTAGGACATCCAAAACCAAATTGAATAGAAGTGATGACAGTGGACATCCTTGTCTTATTCTTGATCTTAGAGGGAATGCGTTCAGCTTTTCACTGTTGAGTATAGTATTAGCTGTAGGTTTGTAATATATGACCTTTATTATGTTGAATGATGCTCTTTCTCAGAGAAGGCAATGGCACCCCACTCCAGTACTCTTGCCTGGAAAATCCCATGGATGGAGGAGCCTGGTAGGCTGCAGTCCATGGGGTCGCTGAGAGTTGGACACAAATGAGCGACTTCACTTTCATGCATTGGAGAAGGAAATGGCAACCCACTCCAGTGTTCTTGCCTGGAGAATCCCAAGGACGGGGGAGCCTGGTGGGCTGCCGTCTATGGGGTTGCACACAGTCAGACACAACTGAGGCGACTTAGCAGCAGGAGCATGCTCTCTCTATGCCCACTTCCTGCAGAGTTTTTGTTTTAAATAAGTGTTGGATTTTATCAAAAGCTTTTTCTGCATCTATTGAGATGATCAGATGGATTTTATCCTCAGTTTGTTAATGTGGTATATCATACCGATTGATCTGTCGATATCAAAAAAATTATTACATCCCTGGGATGAATCCAACTTGATCATGATGTATCATCCTTTTAATATATTGGATTAATTTTTAAGGGTTTTTGCATCTATGTTCATCAGTGATATCTGTAATTTGTGTGTGTGTGTGTGTGTGTGTGTGGTATCTTTGTCTGGTTTTGAAGGTGATGGTGACCTTATAGAATAAGTTAGGGAGTGTTCCTTCCTCTAATTTTTGGGATAATTTGATAAGGATACATTTTAACTCTTTTCTAAATGTTTGATAGTATTTGCCTGTGAAGCCATCTGGTCCTGGACTTTTGTGTTTTGGAAGATTTTTAGTCAGTTTCAGTTTTAGTGCTTGTGATTGGTCTGCTCATATTTTCTTTTTCTTCTTGGTTCAGACTTGGAAGGTTGTATGTTTCTAAGAACTTTTCCATTTCTTCTAGGTTGTCTATTTTATTGGCATATAATTCTTTTTCGTAGACCCTTGTGATACTTTGTATTTCTGTGGTGTCTAACTTCTCCTTTCTCATTTCTAATTTTCTTGATTTGAGCCCTCTCCGTTTTTTTTCCTTGATGAGTGTGGCTAAAGGTTTATCAATTTTGTTTGTTTTTTCATAGGACCAGAGTTTAGTTTTATTGATCTTTTCTATTGTTTATTTCTGTTTCATTCTGTGATATGATTGTTTTCCAGTTTGTGAGTCACCCACCCAGTGGGTATAGGATTTGATTGTATCTTACCATCTCATTGTGGCTTCTACTTTGTCTTTGGAAGTTAACTACCTTTTGTGGTAGGTTCCTGTCCTTTTTTGAATGTTTTTTTCAGCAGTTAGTTGTGATTTTGGTGTTTTTATGAGAATAGGTGAGCTTAAGTCCTTCTGCCCCATGATCTTGTCTCCTCTTTCTCCCTCTTCTCTTTTTCTAGAAAATCCCCAAAATTTCCAGTCATGTGATATGGGTGGGATTAAATCCACACAATCACCTTACCAAAATAGAGGATCACATTCCCCTGATCCTCACAATCAGAGGTTGACAAAGGAAGTTGTTGGCTCAAGGAAGTTCAAGATTTTGTGTGGGGTTTGCAAGAAGAGAACATATTTCCGCCTTCCTCTAAGAGACATGTAACTCTTGTCAAAGCTATCTAACCTAAAAGTACAAGGATGTTCATGTTTAGATAAAATATATATTGTGGAAAAGAATGGAGGGTCAGAATGAAATCAAGAGCTTATTAGTATTATTGGATCACTACATCTTTAATTTTTCAGTTACCTGAAGCACTAAATACCTTTTTTCCTAATACTTTCAACTGAAGGGAGTTTTCCTAATACAAAGTCAAATAGGGATTAAATTTCCTGCTTCCTCTAATGCCTTATGAGAATTGGTTTTTGAACATTGTATATATTTAAACAAATTGAAATAAGATCTCCTATTTATTAGTCTTTCCCTCTTCCTCTTGAATTAGAAATGAACCTTCATAATTGAACAGGATATATGGGAAACAGAAAATAATAGATAATTTTATGGCTAGAATAAAGTATCAGGTGGCATTTTCTATGTACATGGTGATGATTTAAATAAATAATGATGATTTTATGCATAGCAAAATACAAGGACAGTTTTATTCATTGACTAAGTTATACCAGTGTCATCAAATTTGGTTTGTGTGCCAAAATAGCCCAGGTTGGAGGCCATAATTGCTGATAGCAGTTCAAAAGTGATTTTACAATGTGCCAAACAACCAAATTCAACTTGAAATTTCAACTCAATTTATATATGTAAACATAGAAGTTATTTCTTCAAACTTTATAAACTGGTGCTGAGTAGATTTTTTTTCCACATGTAAAAAGAAATAATTTTGTATATATTCATTGACTATTGTCACCATATATGTTAACTATATGTGTGTGTATATATATATATATATGTATGTATATACACACATGTACCTATACATGTCTATTTATATAATCTCTTTACACATATAAAATGTACACGTGGTATATAATATTTTTCTATAAAAATATATTTACCTGAAAGTATGCTATTTTCTAGTCTCCTTATACAAGTCTAAAGAAATTGTTTTTATACAACTATTCTTCTTCTATAAATATACATAAATTTTGGAGAAAGCAATGGCACCCCACTCCAGTACTCTTGCCTGGAAAATCCCATGGAAGGAGGAGCCTGGAAGGCTGCAGTCCATGGGGTTGCTGAGGGTTGGACACGACTGAAGGACTTCACTTTCACTTTTTACTTTAATGCATTGGAGAAAGAAATGGCAACCCACTCCAGTGTTCTTGCCTGGAGAATCCCAGGGACAGAGGAGCCTGGTAGGAGGCCGTCTATGGGGTTACACAGAGTTGGACACAACCGAAGCGACTTAGAAGCAGCAGCAGCAGCAGCAGCAGCATATATAAATTTGATTTTGAGAGAACATATTTGAACAGTATGGCACTGACTCACTAATACAGGAATATTATCAAAGTAAACTGTAAGGAAAATTGTGCAATAAACTTTTTGACAATTTTTTTTCTTTTAGAATCAAGTTAGACTAAAGTGTAATGTAGAAAAAAAGGTATGTGGCCTCAAGTTGTACTCAGTAATTCTATGCATACTTATAGATATGACAGAAATATTATAATAATAAAGATAATGTTTTTTATAGAAAACTTCAAATGGGTGTGAGGTTAGAGAAGTCATGGGAGTTTTTATTTTCAAAATGATTTCTAGAATACTGTTGTCATCTTAAATTTTTAATCAGTTTAATGAATAGCTACTGTAAAACTTATGAGGAAAAAATCTGCAAATGAGATGCATTTTTATTCTGAAGAATATTTTTACAAAGAGATAGCATTCTCATGTTTATCAAAAGATTATGGGTCATTGTTTTTAGAAGAAAACCATTTCCTCCTCTCATACTTTTTAGTCATGTCCCAATGATCCTCTGGAGGAGGTGCCCGCTGAGAGCAAACTGGGTTCACAATTAATGTACTGACTCCTCCAGGAAACAGGGCTGTGGCGGCTGCTTAACTATTCTGCTGCCATATTCCACAATGACACTTTGGGTCCAAAGAAAGAGAATAAAACTGCTTGTCCCCAGGTATAAATAACAATTTGGGTGATGAAAACTGAATGAAAATAGCTCAAATCCACCTTTCCCGTAAGTAATGAAATAATTGGTTCCAACAATAAAAGAATCCATTGACAAAGATAACAATTTCTAAGCCTCCTAGAAATTTGCAGTCTAATATAATATGTGTTTTCCTAATTTTGAAGTCTTCCCTTATGGCTCAGATGGTAAAGAATCTGCCTAAAATTCAGGAGACCCAGGTTCAATTCCTGGTTTGGGAAGATCCCCTAAAGAAGGGCAAGAAGGCCATCCACTCTAGAATTCTTGCCTGGAGAATTCCATGGACAGAGGAGCCTGGCAGGCTGCAGTCCATGGGATTGCAAAGAGCTGGACATGACTGAGCAACTAACACTTTCTCCCTATTTTTAAGAGAAAATTTGAAGGCTATTTTTTTTGAAAAAAATTCATTTATGTGTGTTAGTTGCTCAATCATGTCTGATTATTTGTGACCCCATGGACTGCAGCCCACCAGGCTCCTCTTTTCATGGAATTCTCCAAGCAAGAATAATGGAGTGGGTTGCCATTTCCTTCTCTAGGGAAAAAAATTCATACATTATTTCAATTTTTACTTATATTTTTATAAAAAATACATGCAATTTAAAACATATATAAATTTAAAAAATATGCAATTTTATTATTTAAATTTTTATTTAAAAATACATGCAATTTAAAACAGTTGAAGATCCCCAGTGAAAACAGTGTCATTTCAGTTTTCTAATCTTGATTATCAGCAATGATCAGAGTTGTTGGCTTTTGTGTATCCTATAAATATTCTACATCCTTCATGCATCTTAGTTCAGATATGTAAATATATTTGTTACATGATTTTGCAGTGGATTTCTAGAACAAGGGTGTTTAAGTCAGGGTAGGCTAAGTTACATTATAGTAACCGATGTCAAAGTGTAAGAGACATAAAACACCAAAGTTTAATTTTCACTTATGTTACATGCTCATTTACAGTCAATTGAGGTCTCCATGCAGCCTGGAGTGATGAAGCAGCCAGTGTCGGGAACATTCATCTGTGGAGTTGATTTCTATTTCTAGTTTGTGGTCTGCAAATTTGCTTCAGTCAGTTTAGTTCAGTTGCCCAGTCACGTCTGACTCTTTGCTAACCCATGGACTGCAGCACGCCAGGCTTTCCTGTCCATCACCAACTCCTGGAGCTTGCTCAAACTCATGTCCATCCAGTCAGTGATGCCATCCAACCATCTCATCCTGTGCTTTCCCAGTATCAGGGTCTTTTCCAATGAGTCAGTTCTTCGCATCAGGTGGCAAAAGTGTTGGAGCTTCAGCTTCAGCATCAGTCCTTCCAGTGAATATTCAGCACTAATTTCCTTTAGGATTGACTGGTTGGGTCTCCTTGCAGTCCGAGAGACTCTCAAGAGTCTTTTCCTACATTACAGTTCAAAAGCATCAATTCTTTGGCACTCAGCCTTCTTTATGGTCCACTTCTCACATCCATACATGACCACTGGAAAAACCATAGCTTTGACTAGATGGAACTTTGTCAGGAAGGTAATGTCTCTGCTTTTTAATATTCAGTCTAGGCTGGTCATAGCTTTTCTTCCAAGGAGCAAGTGGCTTTCAATTTCATGGCTGTAGTCACCATCTGCAGTGCTTTTGGAGCCCAAGAAAATAAAGTCTGTCACCGTTTCCATTGTTTCCTGATCTATTTGCCACGAAGTGATGGGACTGGATGCTATGATGTTCATGTTTTGAATAATGAGTTCTAAGTCAGCTTTTCACTGATATTTCTCCTGGCAGTCTTGATTCCAGCTTGTGCTTCATCCAGCCTGTCATTTCACATGATGTACTCTGCATGTAAGTTAAATAAGCAAGGTAACAATACATAGACTTGATGTACTCCTTTCCCAATTTGGAACCAGTCCATTGTCCCATGTCCAGTTCTAACTGTTGCTTCTTCTTTTTTTTTTTAACTGTTGCTTCTTAACCTTGAGAGATTTCTCAGGAGGCATGTAAGGTGGTCTGGCATTCCCATCTCTTTAAAAATTTTCCAATTTGTTGTGACCCACATAGTCAAAGGGTTTGGCATAGTCAATAAATCAGAAGTAGATGTTTTTCTGGAACTCTCTTGCAAATTTCCCTACTTGCTCAAATTTATTTGTATCCAACAACCAAGACAATACCCATGGGACTGTTGTGGCCATTCAGACATGCACAGAATGGCAAAAAAATCAAGTTGCCTAACATACATGTTTTCAAGCTAAGATCAAACAAGGTGATGCAGTGCCCTCTTGTTCAAGTCTTATACTATAAACAATTGACTTTTAATGAAGTCTATTTAGTGCCTTT
>NW_011494807.1:1919076-1921027 GCF_000754665.1 Bison bison bison | reverse complement strand
TTTTTTTTTTTTTTGCTTTGTTAGTGATTTTGCTTTTTAAGACGGCCACAAGTCTAGTGTTGAAGTGCTGTCTCATGTTCATAAGCATAAGAAGGCTGTGATGTGCTTTATGGAGAAAATAATGTTTGATAAATTTTATTCAGGCCTGAGTTATAGTCCATTGGCTGTGAATGCACTGTTACTGAATCAACAGTACAGTACATCCAGGAAAAGAAAAAGAAATTTACATATCTGTATGTGAGCCTGCTCCAGAAAGGGCTAAAGTAACACCTACAGTATTAAGATTCAAGCTATATAGTAACATCTGAAGCTAAAGGAAGGATGAAAAATAGTTAAATTTGTGGACTCATGAGAGGACAATCAATTTAAAAAAAAGAATATTGCATAGTATTGTTACAAGGCTGAAAAATAAGATAATTTACAGTCATGTTATCCAGCAGTGAAAACACTCATTTTAGCTACTACTATTTTACTATAAAGAAAAACTGCATTTAAATTTTGTAAGAAATATATATTCCATAATATCTTTAGGCAGAAACATATATAAAACATGTATTATTAGTTGTATTGACCAGTTAATAGAAAGGAACCTAACCATGTATTTCTCCTAGGAGCTGTGATGTAGGATTTGTTACTTCACTATTCATAGAGATTTTAAAAAATTTATTTATTTATTTTAATTGGAGGCTAATCACTTTACAATATTGCAGTGGTTTTTCCCATACACTGACATGAATCAGCCATGGGTGTACATGTGTTCCCCATAGAGATTTTATAGAACAAAACTACTGTAAATTGTTGACTATAGCTTGCATTTGGTCTTAAAGACTAGAAGTGACATACATCCTTTCTGTTCATATATCATTGCCCAAAGCAAGTCACATGACTATTACTGGCTTCCAGGGGGTAAGGAAGGATAATTTTCCCCCAGGAAAGGAAAACTCGATATTGGTGAATGGCAATCCATCTACTAAAAGGGGTTTGAAATAGCCAAGTATCTTCTAACTTCCAAGCCACTTGTATTCCTAACAGCATCTGAGAGTGCTGTTTCCCTACACACTCACATACTGATATAGGGAATTGAAAAAGTAGGTCAAATAGTGCATCTCTTTCTCCACACCCTGTGTAACTTCTGTAAATATGTTTCTGACCAAGGAGAATATTATCGTTTCTTTGAGAGTTTCTGATAAATTGTTGCCTTCATTGTCTTTTTTTTTTTCTTATAAGACTACTCCTACTTCCGTCATGAATGGAGGAATACTGGGAAAATATTCTTTTTCTGGCTAGCAAAATAAGATTACCTATGTTTATATATTTTACCTAGATGAATATCCTTTTAAAAAATTCTGAACAGATTTAGAATCTTAGATTTATTTTGGTATGTAACAGTGTATATGAGTCGTTGGAAAATTGTGGAAGAAATAGATCCTGCCCCTGGTGTCTGTTTAATATTTTAAGATCCTATAATCATTTAAGAAATTCTTATTCAGAGTGATAATCTGTCCCAACATCAGCCTTTGTTCTCAGGAATTCACAATCCATCTTGTCAGCTTGTTCTATCAATTACTGAATGAAATATATCAATCTCTCTTTGCAGTTTTTGTGTTTGTCTTCTGTAGCTTTTTTTTTTTCAATTTTTCTTTGTATGTTTTGAGACCATGTTATTCTGTGGGAAGATTTTTTTTTTAATTTAATTTTATTTAACTTTACAATATTGTATTGGTTTTGCCATATATCAAAATGAATCTGCCACAGGTATACATGCCACAGGTATACATCCTGAACCCTCCTCCCTCCTCCCTCCCCATACCATCCCTCTGGGTCGTCCCAGTGCACCAGTCCCAAGCATCCAGTATCTTGCATCGAACCTGGACTGGCGACTCGTTTCATATATGATATTATACATATTTCAATGCCATTCTCCCAAATCATCCAACCCTCTCCCTCTCCC
>NW_011494807.1:1918273-1918976 GCF_000754665.1 Bison bison bison | reverse complement strand
CACTTCAGTCGTGTCCGACTCTGTGCAACCCCATAGACGGCAGCCTACCATGCTCCCCCGTCCCTGGGATTCTCCAGGCAAGAACACTGGAGTGGGTTGCCATTTCCTTCTCCAATGCATGAAAGTGAAAAGAGAAAGTGAAGTCGCTCAGTCGTGTCCGACTCTTAGCGACCCCATGGACTGCAGCCTACTAGGCTCCTCCATCCATGGGATTTTCCAGGCAAGAGTACTGGAGTGGGGTGCCATTGCCTTCTCCATTTTATTGGAATACCGACTACATTTATTGCAATTACTAATATATTTGAAATTCTGCTACCAAACTATGATCTTCCTTGACTTTCCCAAACTCTTGTTCAGCCAGATAGGCATAGCTTCTTAGCTGTAAATTCCTGAGGTGTGCTTCATACACCAGTCTTCTGCATCAACTAAATTATGGAAGCTATGTAGAATGTCCTTGAGAAGCCTCTTCCTTTGATTTAATGTAGAAGGAAGCCTTCTCCCCTCATTGCCATGGGGTAATACTAGCTCACTGGCATGACTTTCCAAGGCAATTCTCTCTGTGAAGATTAAGCTTTAAATTAAAAAAAAAATTAATGCATTCTACATGATATAATGTATATGAAAAGTGGAAAGCACAGCAAATGTAGATTCTCTTAACAGCAGATGGTGGCATACATGTTGGGATATGATCTTTTTTTTTTTT
>NW_011494807.1:1917704-1918173 GCF_000754665.1 Bison bison bison | reverse complement strand
CATCCAGTATCTTGCATCGAACCTGGACTGGCGACTCGTTTCATATATTATACATATTTCAATGCCATTCTCCCAAATCATCCAACCCTCTCCCTCTCCCACATAGTCCAAAAGACTGTTCTGTATCATTTTGGTGAGCTGAGTCTTTTTACTTCATTTTATCCTCTTAAAGTCCTTTTGTTTGTAATTAATAATTTTGATTAATATTTACATGATATACCTGATTTCCTTTTTTCAGTTTCAGTTTTTCTCTAATTTTGTGCTGTTAATATATCAAATGCATTTTAATACAGTTTGAAAATCTTTGTATTTTTATTGGAATGCTATGCTATGCTATGCTAAGTCACTTCAGTCGTGTCCGACTCTGTGCAACCCCATAGACGGCAGCCCACCAGGCTCCCCCGTCCCTGGGATTCTGCAGGCAAGAACACTGGAGTGGGCTGCCATTTCCTTCTCCAATGCATAAAAG
>NW_011494807.1:1911719-1917503 GCF_000754665.1 Bison bison bison | reverse complement strand
TTTTTTTTTTTTAATTTTCAGCACTTTTTTTTTTTTTTTGATAAATTTAACGCCTTTTATTGCCATACCTCATTTTACTGTGCTTTGCTTTAGTGAGCTTTATAGATACATGTTTGTTCCTTGAAATGAACCCAACCCACCTCTCTTTAATTTCTATTCATAGATACTAATTATGAAGACAGACCTGTAAAACTTTGCAATTAGTTTTAAAGAAAAAGTTATTTATGACACTTGTTAATGCATTAATGCAGACTTTATTCAGGAGGACTGCCACCATAGGTATAAGGTGTATTGAAATGAGATTTTGCAGTAGAGAAGAGAGATGGAGCTCAATTCCTAATAAGATGAGGACTTATTGGGGAATATGGCAAAAGATTAGTTTGGAGGATCAGTGGATGAAAAATTACTCAGAGGAAACATTAAAATAGGCCTGATGGGAAAAAATAAATAAATAAAATAAAAAAAAAATTAGGTGAGGTGGCTAATGTTGTAGAACCTCAGATGTTTCTCATGTTCTGGCATTGATGAACCACATCTCACTCTAGGATATATGAGCACTTGGCATATAGTCTATAGTTGTCAGCCTTGGAGGCCTTCTCTGAAGGCAAGGTAGAAAGATTATCATTTTAAATTCCTATTGCACTAGTTCTTTGAGAATACTTTGGCATCTCTTTTATATGATTGCATATAATTTTTAATATAGATTTTTTTTATATGATTGCAATTTAAGCTTAAGGATTGCAATAGTTTTTTAAAATTATTATATCATTTGCCTTGATTGGGTTGCAATCATTGTTTTTGAAATTGCAGCTATAACATATCTTTTGTAAAAAGTGTGTAAGAACAGAACACATGTTATTCAATTGAAATTATAAACCTAGAATTTAAGGCCATTCTAAAGATTATGTTAATAGAATAAGCTTTAGATCGGTAGAAGTTCAGCTGAAATTCATAATTGAAAGACTGTTGATAATAAGACTCACTCTTGAGTCCTACAATTGCAAAGATATTTTCCTTAAAAATTATCTACTTCTTGCCAAAGGCCAAATAAGTTCGTCTAGTGAGAATTTCTGATTTGTGATTGCTGTCCCATCTCTTTTGAATCAGAATAAGAGTACATTTTCACACAATATTCAAACCACTAGACTGCATACTTATGTTTTAATCAGCTTGTACACATGTGTTCTTTCTATTTCACATTCTATCTCTCTCTGTTGCTTACATAAATACATATATATTTGAAATAGAAGAAAAACTGCTTGTAATATTTAGAGAATTCTCTCGCCTTTAGTATGGTTTTGACTAATTTGTAGAAGGTCGTAGGATTATTATTAACCACTTAATATTTAAATTTATAGGTAGAGATAAAGTCAGTGATTAGCAAAGTTAAAGGATGTGTCTCTCTTGATTTTGTAATGGAAGCAAAGAATTACACAAGTTTATCTGGGATAATGCTAGTGGACCAATGCAATGGACATAAACTTGGGCAAACTTCAAGAGATGGTGAGGGACAGGGAGGCCTGGTGTGCTGCAGTCCATGGGGTTGCAAAGAGTTGGATATGACTGGGCGACTGAACAACAGTGCTGCTGCTGCTGCTAAGTCGCTTCAGTCGTGTCTGACTCTGTGCGACCCCATGGACAGCAGCCCACCAGGCTCCACTATCCCTGGGATTTTCCAGGCAAGAGTACTGGAGGGAGTTGCCGTTGCTTTCTCTGGAACAACAATGCTAGTGTATCACAATAAACATGAAATTTGAATTTGCTTTTTTGTGTAAGTCCTACTGGCATCTACAAAATTCTTGTGTGCTTCCCTGGCATTCAGTAAGTGTTAGTTGGATTGGAGTTGGACAGCAGAATGGTTCTGAGGCTGTCATCGGCATATCTGAATGAGCTTGGTAGCCAACCAGCATCGGCT
Organism: Bison bison bison; assembly: GCF_000754665.1. Lineage (NCBI taxonomy): Eukaryota > Metazoa > Chordata > Mammalia > Artiodactyla > Bovidae > Bison > Bison bison. Next base: position 1,915,588 of record NW_011494807.1, on the reverse strand, counting down.
GACTTCCTTTCAACTTCTGCTCTCCATAGCAGATCAGTTTTGCAAGCAGATTTTCTAACACATGTAAGCGAAAGTAGTTTTGCTTTGTCTGCCAAATGTACACTGATCCTATATATTTCCTCCATTTCTAGCAATCCCTGTCATTTTTAATGGCTTCTCATAGCCCAGGGGAATGTGGAAACAAAATGTTTTTCAATTTGAAAACTATTAGGTGGGCAGGTGGAAGGTAACTTGTGAGCTAAATATTGGGATTTATGGATTTTTCTCCCTCCAGTATAGCAATTTGGTTGGAGAGCAAGAAAAGCTACTTCTCAAATTCATGCCAAGGCACTCAAAGGATGTGACAGGAAGAAAAGAGAGATAGCCGTTCTGACACCAAATTTGAGGTGAATAACATTTTTATTTTTCTCTCTACTACGTGAATAAATGGAGAAAGTTTGAGGACTTTGAAGTATTTTTTTAAGGTCACATGGAAAGATGTTCTTTTCTCAAGTTTTCTAACTTTATCTTGAATGATACGGGACTATATATCTCCAAAGTTGCCAGAGAAAATGGCAGTAAGCCCTCTTTTTAGATGCATATTTAAAAGAAATATCTTAGATTGTAATTAGCATTCAGAAAGGACCATGTAATTTTTAATTTATAAAGGATTTGTAAGATCACCAACTTTCCTAATTCTCTATTCAATTGATGAGGAAATTGCTGTTCCAAATAGCTGGATGATTTCTTCAAGGTCACACAACTAATTTGCTAGGTATTCTGGTTCCTAGTGCTTTGCCTTTTTTATTGTTATCTGCCACTTTGGGGGTTGGATATTTTCCTTCTGACAAGACTCTTCTAATTCTTAGTAATGAACATCTGAGTCTCTTGACACAACAGAAAGAGCTTAAGATACGTGCCCAATCTAGCCTTGTATCTGAATGTCAACTCCTGCATTTACTGACTGTGATCTCTTAGCCAACTGATTTTTTATGAAGCTCAAACTCAGATTGCTGCTGCTGCTGCTAAGTTGCTTCAGTCATGTCTGACTCTGTGCGACCCCATAGATGGCAGCCCACCAGGCTCCCCCGTCCCTGGGATTCTCCAGGCAAGAACACTGGAGTGGGCTGCCATTTCCTTCTCCAATGCATAAAAGTGAAAAGTGAAAGTGAAGTTGCTCAGTCATGTCCGACTCTTAGCGACCCCATGGACTGCAGCCCACCAGGCTCCTCCATCCATGGGATTTTCCAGGCAAGAGTATTGGAGTGGGGTGCCATTGCCTTCTTCGCAAACTCAGATTACCAACATGTAAAATGAGAATAATGGTACCTGAGTTGGATGGCTGTTATTATATTAGACGATGTATATATAATACCCACAAAATAGTAAGCTTACACAAAAGCATGTATTTTCATCAGTACCTGTTTGTATTTTTTATATTTTTGTGTTATACTTCAAGCAAACTGTATTACAAGCAACAGGATTGAGAGATGTGTAGGGCAGAAAGGTGGCCATGAAAATAATCTAACTTCAGAGGAAAGTTTTATTGGTTTTGTTCAGTTAACTATATCAGAAAGTCATTGTGAATTCTGATGAAGCAACTTTGTTTATGGAGTGTAAGGTGGGAGTGACAGACTGACAGAACAGAAGCAGATCCAAGAGAAACTCAAAGACAGTCCTTTGTCACATACTGTTATAATCCAGGCAAGGAGTCTGTCTATTCACAATGGGTCCCCAGAAATGTAGCTGCAAGGTTTAGAGTTCTATGCACAGCTCTAGTCTCAGCAGGGAATAATACTAGGAAGGAAACTGAGACAGAAATTAAATTTCTCCAAAATATTCCAATTTGTAATGAGGGAAATAGGAAGTATTAAAGTACAAAGAGCACACAAGTCCTCAGTGCTTATTCTTAGAACAATGGATACTGAGCCTGTTGGCAATAATATCAGTTAATCTGGGGGCACTGAAAATCCTGATCTAAACATAAATGAACAAGAATCTGCCTATGAACTAGGAAAGGACTGAGTCTGCCGGCAGCTTCACTATCAAGTCAGCCTGTGAGGGTCTGGGGAAGGCAGGGGCTCCTGGGAGGAGACGGAGACTGAGATAGAAGCATATTCGTTCCGGCGGCTTTTGCTGTGGTGAAAAGTGAGAGAGAATCAGGTAGCACTGATTGTCTCTGTTTGTTTTTGTTTTTTGACTCTTTACCCGTTCCCACATAGGAGCAGCTTCTTTTTGCTCATGGGTGACAGAAGACTCCTGGTAACTCAGTTCCAAAGCTGCAGAGGCTCTGCGGTTGCTCTTTGTGTTACGTTAGTTTGTGTGTATGTGAGTGTGTGTGTGTGTGTGTGTGCTGTGCTGTTCCTAGTTGCTCAGTCATGTCCAACTCTTTGCAACCCCATGGACTGTAGCCTTCCAGGATCCTCTGTCCATGGGAGAATTCCCATGGCAAGAATACTGGAGGGGGTTGCCATGCCCTCTTCCAGGAGATGTCCCCAATCCAAAGATTGAACCCAGGCTTCCACATTGCAGGCAGATTCTTTACCATCTAAGCCACCAGAGAAACCTAAGAATACTGGAATGGGTAGCCTATCCCTGCTCCAGGGGATCTTCCCCATCCAGGAATCGAACTGGGACTTCTTGCTTTGCATGTGGATTCTTTACCAGCTGAGCTGCCGGGGAAGCTCGTGTGTGTGTATAAATACATATAAAATATGTATAAATATGTATGTGTTGTTGGTCTAGAAGTTGTGTCTGACTTTTTTGGACCCCATGGACCATATCTCACCAGGGTCCTCTGTCCATGTAATTTCCCAGGTAAGAATACAGGAGTAGGTTGCCATTTCTTTCTCAAGGGGATCTTCCCAATTCGGGGATCGAACCCACATTGTCTCCATCGGCTGGTGGGTTCTTTACCACTGAGTCACCAGGGAAACCCCTCAAACATGACTATAATACAATAAGTACTCTAATTTTTGTAATAAGCTATAAAGACTTAAATATATTTCTGTTATCCTGTGTTTAAAAAGTTATCTTTGGTTATAACTTAAAAAGAAAAAGGTTCAAGAATAAGAAAGCTTGCACTCAAGGGAAGTGCATAGACTTAGGTGATTAATGGCAATGAAATGTTCAACTTTTGAGACAGAATTGAATCCTTCCCCTTTCAAGCACAGGTATTTACAAACCTCATGCATCATTAATATTAGACAATGCACCATGAGTCATGTGAAAACAACAGAATTACAGACACTTTGTCAGAATTCTTGCAACTATCAAAATAATTCAGGCAGCAAAAGAATATTTTCTGAATAAACAATAATGGGTAGCTGCAGTTAAAAAAAAGCCATTGGAAGTTAACTAAAATGATACCTAATTTACCAAGAAAAACAAAACTTGTGTTTTGAAATCTTGAAGCTGAAGTCAAAGATATTGAAACAGATGGGACTGTCTTGTTTTTAACCATTAGATTTGGTCTAAGTCTTTTTGTACTTATTATACATTGTACTTATTATGTATTGTTATCTGTGCTTAGTAAATATTCGTGGAAAGAAAAAAAATGGTAGAAAGGAGAGGAAGAAGGATTGGGGAAATAAAACAACCTCCATAGCAATATAGATGAAAGAACACATTTTAATACTGAGTAAGCAGAAAGTGAAGAGGAACTAAAAAGCCTCTTGATGAAAGTGAAAGTGGAGACTGAAAAAGTTGGCTTAAAGCTCAACATTCAGAAAACGAAGATCATGGCATCTGGTCCCATCACTTCATGGGAAATAGATGGGGGAACAGTGAAAACAGTGTCAGACTTTATTTTCTTGGGCTCCAAAATCACTGCAGATGGTGACTGCAGCCATGAAATTAAAAGACGCTTACTCCTTGGAAGGAAAGTTATG
>NW_011494807.1:1908821-1911619 GCF_000754665.1 Bison bison bison | reverse complement strand
GAGAGTCCCTTGGACTGCAAGGAGATCCAACCAGTCCATTCTGAAGGAGATCAGCCCTGAGATTTCTTTGGAAGGAATGATGCTAAAGCTGAAACTCTAGTACTTTGGCCACCTCATGTGAAGAGTTGACTCATTGGAAAAAAGTCTGATGCTGGGAGGGATTGGGGGCAGGAGGAGAAGGGGACGACAGAGGATGAGATGACTGGATGGCATCACTGACTCGATGGACGTGAGTCTGAGTGAACTCCGGCAGTTGGTGATGGACAGGGAGGCCTGGTGTGCTGCGATTCATGGGGTTGCAAAGAGTTGGACATGACTGAGCGACTGAACTGAAATTTGCATGAAGTTAATTATAAAATCTGGACAGAATTTCATACTAATTTATACAGTAATACAGAAAATTTAAGGCTTCTCTTATTTCCTTGAGGGACAAGAAGATTTGATTTGTGATTGTCTCCTATATATTTTATGAGAAGGGACTCCTGTTTGGCAATAGTCTGCATTTGATTTTGTTGATTTCCTGTTGAGGCAGATTCTCTCTTCCCATAGACAAGCAGTAGGAGCTGTGGCATTAAAAAAAAAAAAAAAAAAAGAAATCTTAGCAACTGTTTTTTTAGTGGAAGAAAACAATTCTCTCCCCAGTGGTTTTTCACTCCCTACCCACTGTTCTTGCTCCCTCTCTTCCATCCTTGAGTCTTTTTTTTTTTTAAGGGGTCTCAATTTTAATCTCACATGCAGAATGGTAAAGAAAGAAATGACAGGAATCTGACAAAGGGATATTCAGTGTGTTTCTTGTACACATACTTTAGTGATCACCCTGATAATGGAGAATGTGACAGTAAAGAATCTGCCTGCAATGGGGGAGCCCTAGGTTCGATCCCTGGGTTGGGAAGATCCCCTGGAGGAGGGCATGGCAACCCACTCCAATATTGTTGCCTGGAGAATCCCCACGGACAGATGAGCCTGATGGGCTACAGTCCTTGGGGTCACAAAGAGTCAGACACGACTGAGCGACTAAGCACAGCACAGTAGCCTGTTTAGGTTATTCAGTGGTTTGTGAATAAAAGTAGGGAAGGAATATCTTTTCTTTACATGACAGATATGAGGAGGATAATGTGTTCAGATTTCTAGCACCATCTCAGATTTAATGGTAACAATTGTGGTCATTATTTTTTAATTTACTAAGAAAAAATTCGCTCAGAAATCTTTGTCCCAAAAGACAAACAACACAACTTACATGGTACAATTTGAGCATCAAATTCTCCTTTGCAATAATTTTTTCTGGGTGATTGTAGAGATTCAAGGAATTGTTTCCATAAATACTCCAATTATGACTTGTGGAAAAAAGTTTGTCTCTTATCAAACCAACAGATAGAAATCTGTTTTTGTGCTACATTTGCTCCAGAGGAGTTGATTACATTTGAAAAACTATATAAAATTCAGGATAATTACTTTAACTTACCAGTTCTGATGCCTTGTTTCATAACATTTACCTTTGTCACTAATAAATTCATTTCTGTTGCAAGTGAAATATTGTTGTAGAGTATAAGATTCTGCTTCCAGAAACTCTATTTCCTTTGCCACTGAGAACAAGAAATTCTATTTTTTTAAAATCTGTCATAACTTCCTGGTCTTTAAAATATTTACATTTGGTAAACTGTCAATGTAATTCAGCAAGGTAGGGACACTGTAGGGTTTTTTGTTTTTTAACATTCCTTCAAATAATTTTAAAACTAGGCCACTTTTGGAAGGAACATAAATCCCCAAACTTAAGTGCATGTGAGGTTTCTCAGTCAGTCCCCTCTGGCTGCTAATCCTTTACTTGATTCTTTAGTCAGGTGCTAAAAAGCATTACTGTACAGTTTCCTTAAAATAAACTTCTGCGATCTGCATTTGATAGTCAAGTTGGGTTGAACCAGTGCCTTTTAAACTCAATATCCTTGTTTATCTTGCATGTTAGCAAGCTCTGATTACATATTTCCAACAAAATTATTAGAAAGCTGTTTTGCCAGAGACCTATAGAGAAAAAGGTCAGATTTAGTGCAGTCAGCAGTAAGAAACTTTATTCACTAAGTTGGAAGAAAATAAGAAATTTGGGGTCTACTTATGTTTTCTTAAATTGCTACTGCCTGCTTTTGAAATGAGAGAAAAATGAAGCATGTCTGTAAAATGCTGATTTTCAGGAATTTGTTGCAGAAAACAGATAACCTTGTCTCAGAGATGAGAGCACCCCTTTTCTCTAGCTGATTAAGGCAATTGAGCTTTTATGTGAGAGCCCCCTGATTGGCCAGAATTGCTTCATGTTATACCAGAACTTTGGTTATTGGTTCTTACACGAAAACAGATAAATTAATAAATGAACAAAAGTATATGTTTATAGTCTATGAAGATTAATAAATGTCCCACAAATTTAAAAAAGTCTTGTGTCAAATATGGGCTTCCCTTATGGCTCAGCTGGTAAAGAATCCTCCTGCAATACGGGAGACCTGGGTTTGATCCCTCTGTTGGGAAGATACCCTGGAGAAGGGAAAGTTTACCCACTCTAGTATTCTTGGGCTTCCCTTTTGGCTCAGATGGTAAAGAATCCTCCTGCAATACGGGAGACCTGGGTTCGATCCCTGGGTTGGGGAGATCCCCTGGAGAAGGGAAAGGCTACCCACCCCAGTATTCTGGCCTGGAGAATTCCATGGACTGGATAGTCCTTGGGGTTGCAAAGAGTTGGACACGACTGAGCGACTTCCACTTTCATTTTTCACTTGTGTCTAATTATAAATATATATAGTCTGGAAAATTATAAT
>NW_011494807.1:1888398-1908721 GCF_000754665.1 Bison bison bison | reverse complement strand
CTCTAGCTGATTAAGGCAATTGAGCTTTTATGTGAGAGCCCCCTGATTGGCCAGAATTGCTTCATGTTATACCAGAACTTTGGTTATTGGTTCTTAACACGAAAACAGATAAATTAATAAATGAACAAAAGTATATGTTTATAGTCTATGAAGATTAATAAATGTCCCACAAATTTAAAAAAAGTCTTGTGTCAAATATGGGCTTCCCTTATGGCTCAGCTGGTAAAGAATCCTCCTGCAATACGGGAGACCTGGGTTCGATCCCTGGGTTGGGGAGATCCCCTGGAGAAGGGAAAGGCTACCCACCCCAGTATTCTGGCCTGGAGAATTCCATGGACTGGATAGTCCTTGGGGTTGCAAAGAGTTGGACACGACTGAGCGACTTCCACTTTCATTTTTCACTTGTGTCAATTATAAATATATATAGTCTGGAAAATTATAATCTATCTGGTCATGTTTGTTTAATTTGGGGGATTTATCAAGTAACCATTTTGCTCTCAGACAACTGACAGCAATAAAACTAAACGGATAAAACAAAAAGAAATGGATTTCTGAGTCCTATAAAAATTCCTTACTTAATATTTTCCTTTCATCCTATTTAAACCTCTGTCAACATGCTACACATCTAAATTTTGTTACTATTTATACACACACACTTTTGACTCCCACAAAAATATGATATATTTAAAGCAGAGTCTGAGTCATAATGCACATATGCATTTAAAATAATGTATATGTTGATGTATGTGTTATGACATATAATATAATATACATACATATATGTTGATATTAATTCTTACTATTCTGTAGCCACCATGAACTTAAATAATGTTCTGATGAATAGAAGTACTGGCTAACTAAGAGAAACTTAAACTGAACTGTATTAATGGAAAAACATGTAGGCACACTAAACTTCTGATTGTTTGTGCCTTATTTGCCCTTGGACAAAACAAAAAATAACCCCAAAGGGGTTTTGATTTATCTGGTAAAAGTGAATGACATAAAGAAAACCTTTGTTACCTAAGAATAATTCTGTCACCAACAGAATCCATTAAAAATGTAAATGAAAATTTCATGGTGACTAATGAAGACTATTTAATTTGGATTATACTTTGAAAAATAAAAGAAGCATGTCTATTATGTATAAACCAAAGTTTCACCCACCCTAATTCTAATGATGAACTTTGAATGTAATTTTTCTGACAAGTTGGCAACACACTACTAATTTCTGTATTTCACCTTTGATTTTGCTATGTGACCTTAGGGAATACAATTTATGCAAAAAAAAAAAATCTGAGTTTTATTAATACTCATAAAGACCACTAGCGATTCTTAGATCCTTAAATCACTATCTGAAAACACTTCTTTCACCATTCTTGCTGATTTCCTTTTTCAGTATAGCTTGGTTAGATCGTCCTTATATAAAGAGCTTTTATATGATTCAAGTTCATTCTCCAACACTACTTTTATGTAATCTTTGACAAGCTTTGCTTGTTTACTTTGGAATTACTTTGCCTTTTTATTTCAGCTTTGGTGTTAATGTTCGAATACTCAACTGTTCATGTGAGAATTCCTGACAAAGGACCTGATAAAATGGGATAAGGTACTAGCAATAAGCCACAGAGAGATATTTGCGTGGACATTAAATATTTACAGATATTCAGCTAATTGGTTATAGATATGCAAGTTTTGCAACTGAAGAGACTTGTATAATGAACATCACATAAAATGGGCAATCTCACAAATTTAATTAACCCTTCAGGACATTAAAATTACATTCTAAAGTGATGGTAACAACTGTTATAAATTTCACCAACAGTGATGAGGCAAGGTTTATTTGACCTGCTTTTATTGCTTTTCATCTGTAATTATAGTTTTAATTAGTTTTTAAAGGACATAGCTCCCATTATTTCCCTAGATTTTCTTTAGCTCTTCTTAAGTTTTGAATTACAATTATGTTAGCAACCAAAGTATGTATTTCAGAATGCAGAAGAGCTAGTAATAATTAGTTATGTGAGATTTGAAAAAATGTGTACAATGTGGACTGTTTTCTTCCATTCACAAAATTATCTTTATTTTATGAAACATCTTATATTGCAACATTAATTACCTATGATATGAAAACTTCAACAAAAAATAGTTGATCAACTTTCAAAAAACTAGTCAGCAATAAAGGGAAATTGTTTTACTTTAATATAAAAATAACAATACTCAGAAACAATTTGAATACTAGGTATGTTTTAAAAGTCACTAATGTGATATATAGGCTTGAGAACTAATGGTTTTATCTTTCCTAAAACTAGTTCCATCCTAATGTAATTTTTGAAAAAAAGGTGACTTCTTTTCCCAAGTGATTTCTTAATACTTTCTCTTAAAAAAGTTTATTTTAGCATAGTTTGGTTAAAAGTTATGTTAAAAGTAATGAGAAATTCATCACTTTTACAAAGTTCATATGTGATACCTAAAATGCAGTTAAATATGATTTAATTGTGAATTTTAGTTTCATGTTAAACAAGAAACAGATGCATACAGAGAGGCTTATTCATCTGCCCTTTGCCTACCAAAGTGCTGGGCTCATTTAGTTGTCAGATATTGCTTGAAATTTTTGGTTTTATTTTATCTAACTTTGTTAAGAAAATAGGCCTTTGAACAATACAAGTTTGAATTGCATGAGTCCAATTATGTTCAGTTTTTAAAATAGTAAATACAACATGAAAACACAGTCCATGGTTGGGTGAATTTGCAGATGGAGAGGAACTGTGAGTATGGAGGGCTTACTGTAAATTATGGGTGGATTTCCAACTATGCGGCTTCCCTGGTGGCTCAGACGGTAAAGCGTCTGCCTACAATGCGGGAGACCCGGGTTCAATCCCTGGGTCGGGAAGATCCTCTGGAGAAGGCAATGGCACCCTACTCCAGTACTCTTGCCTGGAAAATCCCATGGATGGAGGAGCCTGGTAGGCAACGGTCTGTGGGGTCACAAAGAGTCGGACACGACTGAGCAACTTCACTTTCACTTCAACTATGTGCCCCAACTGCCATGTTATTCAAGGATCAACTTTTTATCTTTGATCCATATCTGTACTCCATTAATAATAACAGCAATTAGCAGGAGATTAAATTAGATACCAGATTTGTTGATGCAGGACAAGATAGATGCCAAGTCAAAACTAATGGTCTTTGCGTTTCTTTATTATTTGTTCTTAAAATGTTTAAATAGAAGTGAGGCTTCCAATTATTTGCCTCAAATTTAGTTTCTCTCTGTAGCTAGCTCCTGTTTAAAATGCTATAGAATAGAAATAAGATTGCTTATAAAGAAAGGCAATATAGAGATATTCTATGTCAACTTTAGTAATGGCAACAATAAAAATCTGACCTTGAATACAATCTGATCTTGGTTGTTTCAGTTTCTTTAGAATTATGTTTTCAATTTTTCTGTGTTTGGATGTAAGGGAACCCCAGGTGGCAGTTTCTCATATGCCCTTTCCCTTCTGTAATTGCCAAAGTAAATTCTGCATTTTTGTGTTTAAAAATATAGGCTATTAGACTTTTTCCATGGTGAAAGTGTGATGGATATAAATGTAACTTGAGGTAAAATATGTTATTTAGATAAATGAAAAACACATGTAAATACTATCAGGTATTCAATTTAAAATATACTCATTAAATTTTTATTGATAGTGGAACATAGGCAGTTTAATTAATTTTTATTGAAGTATAGTTGATTCACAATGTTAGTTTCTGGCATTAAGCAAACTTATGGTTACCAAAAAGAAAAGGGATAAAGAGATAAATTAGTAGTTTGGGATTAGCAGATATAAACTACTACATATAAAATAGATAAACAAGAAAGTCCTACTGAATAGCACAGGGAACTATATGCAATATCCTGTAATAAACCACAATAAAAAACCCTAAGTTTGCTTTTTATGTCTGCGAGTCTGTTTTCCGGTTCATAAATAATTTCATTTGTGTCATATTTTAGATTTCACATATAGGTGACATCATATGGTATTTGTCTTTCTTTTTCTCACTTCACTCGGTATGACAGTCTCTGGTTGAATCCATGTTGCTGCAGATGCATATATACTGCATCTTCTTTATCCATTCCTGTGTCAATGGACATATCCTGGCTATTGTAAATAGCACTGCTGTGAACATTAGGTGCGTGTTTCTATTCAAGTCATAGTTTCTTCAGATATATGCACAGAAGTTTCCAAGGAGCCTCCATACTGTTTTCCATAGTGGCTGCACCAATTTACATTCCAATCAATAGTGTAGGAAGAATCTCTTTGCTCCACACCCTCTCCAGCATTTATTATTAGTAGACTTTTTATTGATGGCCATTCTGACTGTTATGAGGTGGTGCCTAGTTATACTGGGTTGTCCCAAAACTTTGGGTTTTTCCATAACATCTTAAAGAAAAATCCAAAAGAACTTTTTTGCCAACCCAGTAGTTTTGCATTGCATCTAATACTTATTGAACATTTTTTCATATGCTTATTGGCCCTGATGCTGGGAGGGATTAGGGGCAGGAGAAAAGGGGACGACAGAGGATGAGATGGCTGGATGGCATCACCGACTCGATGGACATGAGTTTGGGTAAACTCCGGGAGTTGGTGATGGACAGGGAGGCCTGGCGTGCTGTGATTCATGGTGTCGCAAAGAGTCGGACACAACTGAACGACTGAACTGAACTGATTGGCCATTTGTATGCCTTATTTAGAGAAATGTCTATTTAGGTTTCCTGTCCATTTTTTGATTGGATTATTTTATTTTGTTGTTGTTGAGTTATATGAGCTGTTGGTATAGTTTAGAAATTAACCCCTTGTTGGTTGTATCGGTTGTAAATATTTCCTCTCAGTCTGTATGCTGTTTTTGTTTTTTCATTTTGTTTACACTTTCCTTTGCTGTGTAAAAGCTAATAAATTTGATTAGGTCCCATTTGTTTTTGCTTTTATTTCTAATGTCTTGGGAGACTGACCTAGGAAAACATTGATGTAATTTAACATTAGAATGTTTTGCTTAGAACATCAGTAATTTAATGTTGCACTTAAGGGTTGCTTTTACCATCTTGCTACAATATGCAGGACAATTTGCGTGAGTTTAAAAGGGCCAACAAAGCCTGACAAATGCTTTGAACACCTACCAATTTTGATAAAATTCTGTGTGGCAATTAATAATCTGAAGGTAGGAACCTATCAGAGCTCTCTAGCTGGATACCATCAGTAACCAAAAATTTACCCACACCTGCACAGCCCTATCCAGACATATTTTCTGCCTAACATCAGCTTCATATAAATCTGTAAACTCTCCTGTATTTGTATTTGGGTCCCTAGTCTTTTAACAGAATGTTTGGATGGGAGATTGAGAAGGATAGGTAGGATAGATCTGAAAATAGAATGTCCCTGTCTTGGGAGGGCTAACATTTTTTTATCAAAGTTTGAGAAAGTTGAGTTATTTCCAAATTTGGTACACTATAGCCCCCACAAGTGTTTCTAGTTTCCTTGCCCCCATTCTCTTGGAGAAGATTAAAGTTATCAAGTGCTTACTCCTTTATATAGCTTAACTTCATCTTTAAACATCAAAAGAGTTTTATATATATATATATATATATGTGTGTGTGTGTGTGTGTGTGTATCTTACTGTTTCAAAGGAGGTTCATATACCTCACTATATTCTAGATCTAATTCCTTCTCTCTGCATATTACCCTCATCATTATCCCTTCTGTCTCTAGACTCCTCCCCTCTGCTTTCCCTCATTAAAAAAAAGCAAAGGTAAACTATCATTCGCTCCCATCCTGCTATTTATTCTTTATTTAAAAATAAGTGCCTATTTAATTGCTAGCTCTGTGATTGGCACATCTGTTAGCACCACCCTAGTCTTCTCTTTCCTTTCTTGGCTCAATGCTTGTGGTAACTGATCAAAATTGTTTCATCTGAATTCCTTATAGCACCATAAAATTTAACTGTGTATTCTATCACACTAATGATGCTTACCTTTTGTAATTTCTATCTATTCTCTAAACAGATTTCTCTTCTGAAAAAAAAAAAAAAAATCTGTAGAATTTGGCATTATGGAATACCCTTAGCTGTTTTTTAGTGCTCATTTTTTTTTTTTCTGTATTCTTGTTATTTCTCTATTTTGCTTCCCCCAAAGTAATGTCTTTTTTTCTGCTGTTTCTTCTGATTGAATCTGAACGTGAACATTTCTCAAGACTCTAGCTTTGACTCTTGCTTGTCTTGCGTGCGTGGTGGTAAGTCATTTCAATCATGTCTTGACTCTTTCCCCATGGATGCAGCCTTCCAGGCTCCTTTGTCCATGGGGTTCTCCAGGCTAGAATACTGGAGTGGATTGCCATGCCCTCCTCCAGGGGATCTTCCCAACCCAGGGATGGAACCCACATCTCTTGTGTCTCCTGCATTGGTAGGCGGGTTCTTTACCACTAGAGCCACTTGGGAAGTCCCCTTGCTTGTCTTGATACACTGTTATTTTGTTGTTGTTGATTTAACCACTGTTTCTATGAGATTGAGATGTATCTAGTCAGATGTGACCTCCAACGTTTGTACCAGTTCCACGTTTCTGTTTGTCTTTCTCAATCCCTTTATTTGCCTGTTGTGCCGTTAACTGTATAATCTGAATATCCCTATGTCTTAGCCAATTCTGGATGCAAATGATTCACATTAATGGTAATAACTCAGATTTCAGTGGCTGTGACTCCTATATACACAGCCAGGACACCAATACTCTCCCAGAGTCCTTCCACTTTCTGGGGTTCCCTGGATACCATGCATGTGCTCAAAGACTGTTCTGTCCTGTTCTCCTCTTCTGATTCCCTCATAGATGTTCATTGTCCACAGAGACCTGAAGGAAGATGCTGCTGTTAACACATGTCCCTAGTCAGACACTCTTCCTTGCCAGATACTGTCTGCCCAGCTGCCTCTTCCACACCCTGTTTTAGTTTTTTTCATAGATCTTGTTGATACCAAACATTATATTTTTTTCTTTAGGTATTTTTTATTGTTGAACTTTTATTAAATAAGACTTTGTCTTGTTTACTATGCTACACCTAGTGCCTATAACAGTGCCTGACACTTGAGAGGCTTAATACATACTTCTTCAATGAAGAAATGAACAAATTGATAAGCCTAGAATGCCAAGGTGGTGCCATCCTCCCTACCATTCTCATTTTATGTGCATTCTCTGAGTTAGATACGGAGTTGAGAAAAATGCCACTTTTAACACTGTATATCACATTTACTACTCGGACATCAAATATGTGCTTTTGTGTCCCATGCTCCCTGAAGTCCCATATGACAGCCAAGGGCCAACTTTGAAAGTGGGCCTTTCTAAGGATAGCCATTTTGGGTCTTCTATTTAATCATTAAAAAATGAAATACAAGAAAGAAAAACCTCAATAGAATTATTTAATTGAGTGTGTTATACTGAAGCCTGTGTCCAAATCAAAAATGGCTAAAGTCCTTATTCTTGAATATACTTGAATGCAGGATGTCTAGTCTTTTAGCAGGTTTTCCTCCTCCAGTATTACAGAGTGTACCAGGAATCCTTGATGCCCCACAGCTAGTTCTGAGAGTCACTGCCCACATCAGTCTGATGTCACATTGTGGACTAATGCCCAGGGGTCACTTTGCCCTCCCTTGCTGGTTACCTGCTGCCATCGCAGGGTGGAATGTTTCTTACCTTGCTGCTTCTCTCTCCCACAAAAAATATCTTTCTCTCAAGGATTGCGCACAGTTTCCCTCATTTACTCAGGTTACGAGGGAGATGGAGGTTAAGATTGTAACTTGGAAGCAGAATATAGAAAGTTTGGGAATAATGGAGGGGGAGTCTGGCATAAATAAACTATGACAGCTCCTGAATGTGATGGCATGCAGACACCACCAGATACAACACAGTCTCAGAAGCCTTTCCAGAATATTCTTCGGCTCAGTTGCTAGCCTGGTGTCACCTAACAAAATGAAGTTTATGATGCAATATTGACTATTGTTCCCTGTGTTATACAGTAAATCCCTGTTGCTTATCTATTTTATATATAGTAGTGCATAGCTCTTAATCCCATATTCCTATTTATCCCATCCCCTTCCCTTTGGTAACTATGAGTTTGTTTTTTTATGTCTCTGAGTCTTTTTCTGTTTTGTAAATAGATTGATTCATTTGTATTATTTTTTTTAATTTTTTTAAAATTTTATTTTATTTTTAAACTTTACAAAATTGTATTAGTTTTGCCAAATATCCCCTTATAAGTGATATCATATTTGTCTTTAAGAGAAAATAATCTGCAAATAATATATATATATATGCATAGATATAGCACTTTGCTTTATACCTGAAACTAATACAATATTGTAAATCAATCATATTTCAATTTTTAAAAAGTAAGTTTACCCAGAAGGAGTATTTTAACCGTTTCTATTCAAAACTGCTCCCAGGATACTGAGAGAGTAATCGGTTTCTTTGGCACTTCGAACGCAAGGCTTACATCTCCATTTTTCTTTTTGTCATTGAATGATTAGTGATCAGAATATCCACTCTCCTTGGTTAAAGTCTCACCCCCATCTACAGGTATGTGGTCTGGTCTTATCCTTCTCGTACGGTAGTCTTATATCAGAACATCTACTGGAGTCTGAATTACTCGGCCTTAAGTACAGCCATGTGAAGCAGCACCAGTGCAGAACAACACAGCCTGGAATCGAGATCAGGCTAGCAGACCTTTTCTGTGGTCTTTTGCATCTCTGCTCCTAATCCCCTTTAAGTAACTTCTTGTTCAAGGATGTATATGTATAGCTCGCTGAAAATAAGCAGTGATGTACAGATTCAGGGAGGAAAAACAATACAGTACTATTTTAAGGATACATGGTCCAGATTGTTGTAGGTCTGCTTACATTCCGACCAGCTCTTACATTAAAAATGAAAGTGATTTCATTTTTCCCAAATAAAAGACAATTCAGGTCTTCACCTCTTGCAAAGAGAAAAGTAATGTTGAAAGTTCTAGAATTGCATAATTTCCTTGTTTTTAACCTATGTCCTTGATCCTTCCCTACTGAAAAGAGAAAACTGATGTCTCTCTACTAGATGTAATTATGGCTTAAGATAGGATTTAAAGTTAATTACTATTTTGACATAGCTATTTTATACTTTATATTCTTTATTTGAATATCATGAAAGAGGAATATGCTCCTAAGGTATTCTAGGGGACACTAACCATGTATTGTTTCAAGTTTCAATTAATCTAAGAAATTTATGCCGACTTGGCAATGTCTAAAATCATGCTACTATAAAACCTTAAAATGTATATAATCCAGAGACATCTAGTTAATTTTAGCAAAGTTCTGTTACAAAATCTGAATTTTTAGGTTACCTTCAGAGTCTTAATAATTTAGAGGTTGTTACTAAGGAGAAGTGGGTTTCCCAGGTGATGCTAGTGGTAAAGAATCTGCTTCCCAATGCAGGAGATGCAAGAGACTTAGGGGTTTGATCCCTCAGTTGGAAAGATTCTCTGGAATAGGAAATGGCAACCCACTCCAGTATTCTTGCCTGGAGAATCCCATGGACAGAGGAACCTGGCGGGCTACAGTCTAGGGGGCCACAAAGAGTGAGATGCAACTGAGCCTATTAAGGAGAAGTAAGCATTTGCAGAGTAATACCAATCAGCGGGTAAGAAATTACTGCAGGGAACATAATTTTGAGCAGGATTCATAAGTAAGGAAGGCATCTTGCTGACTTTTTTACATTCCATTGATTTAACATTGGGACGTAAAATCAGGAATATTTCAGATCTAAAATTTTGATACTCAAGTCTCATTTCCATCTTTGGCCTGAAAGAAACTTTGCCAGTGTATGGGATGATTGCTCGCAAAATTTTTTTGAAGAACTCTATCAAATTCAGAGATGAAATAGAAAATGTCCTAAAAAAGATGACTGCTGAAAGGGGAGGCAGTGTCAGAGTTAAGTCATTTTGGAATTTGTGCCAATGAGGCTGAGTTGCTTGCTAACCTGAAAGTCTTTCATATAAAAGCTTTGTCAGTGTTATACTGCCAGGTTTAAGTTTAATGCATTGGGATTTTGTAAAGCTCACTTTAGTTAAGATGCTAAAGACAATTTGGCACTCAGTGTTCATGTAAACATTTAGTTGATTGGGAGTCTCTGATATTTTTAAAGGAAGAGAGGTGAAGATGACCATTGTTAACATCACTTTTTAAAAGAATGACTATAGATTATGTTATCAGATTCAAAGAAATTTAAAAAGCCCTCCAGCTGTTTATTTTTTGCACTCTTAGTTATGAGCCACAACTGTAAGATAAACTGTAAGTAATTTGCCTAAAGAAACTTACTAAATAAAAAGTTACAGGAGAATGGTTTTAGAATGCCAGACTATGGATTTCTCTCAAAAACAGCATTTAGCCATTGGCTTGAGGTTTAACTGCAAAAACCAGACATGTAGGTCAGGCAGAAAAGCTGGGGTCCTGTGACATGAATTCGTGGAAATTAAGCATGTTGTCATTAAAGTTTCCTGGAAATTGAAAGAGCATATCGTTCCCATAGTTTTTTTTTTTTTTTAAATATTGGCCAATTGACTCTCAGAGAGGAATTGTTTCAGTTTGGCTCAAACAGAAGTATTTTAAATAAGACTTGCAAAAAAGCAACAGCATGCTAGCCACAGTTCTACAGTTTGCTGTTTAATTTCCCCCTTGAACTCATGAGAAGTAAAGAATGGAAATACTTTGAAAGGAAACTGGTATTGAACATTTTGTTCTACTTTAAGTAAAGGAACAATTTACTGTTTGTGATTACAAGGTAATTTAATTTAGACACAATAGCATATTAGAAGTTTTTGATTATTGTACTTCTTACATTACTTATTTCTTGATTAAAAATGGATTCCATTCCCATTTGTGGTACAAATGAGAACAAAGGAGAAAGAAACAAATAAGAAAATTCAAACTATTCAGTCTTTTTCTCCAAAGAAATAAACATTTAAATATATTTTCTTCAAATTTTTTGTTCAATGAATGTATTTGAAGGAATGAAAATTTTGCTTTCTAGTGCCAGTCATTCCATTGTCTGGGGAACAGCCAGCAATAGACAAACGTAATTAACCACTAATGTAAGTATAATTTATAATCTACCCCCCGGGTCACTGTTTCTTACCCCTTAAAGATTTTAACTTCTTGTTTACTTTCCTTTTCTCCAGTATCAGTCCTGTTGTGGTGATTAAATATTCATGTTTTGTCTGTTCAAACTTCCTCTCTTCCTTTGATCTTGTCCTGCTCTCCATCAACCACTCTGTCCCCTGGTTACTCTCTAGATCTTGTCCATTTCAAGCGCCACGCCTCTGACCACCACCTTCTATCTTTTTCCACTCACATCCAATCCAAATAATTCTTTAACCCTATCAGGATCTTTAAACCAATGAGCTTACTACTTTTTCACTGTTCCTTTTATCTTTTCATGTTCTCCTTTCCCCCCTGGGCTTCCCTTATGGCTCAGCTGGTAAAGAATCTGCCTGCAATGTTGGAGACCTGTGTTCAGTCCCTGGGTTGGGGAGATCCCCTGGAGCAGGAAAATGCTACCCACTCCAGTATTCTGGCCTGGAAAGGAATTTTCCATGTAGTCCCTGGGGAATGGAATTCCGTGTAGTCCCTGGGGTGGTGAAGAGTCGGACACAACTGAGTGACTTTCACTTTTCCCCCTAAATTGTAAGTTCTTAAATTTCATGGTCTTTCATTTTAATCACTTCTTTGCATATATCCTTATCTTCTTTCTCCTTCTATTGCTTCATCATATTCACTCAGAAGTTCTAGGTAAATCAATCTCTGACATTCCATAGAAATGTGGTAAGAGAAAAATACATAATTAGACAGGTGGATCTTACTTTCACCCCATGTTGGCCTTTAGTATGATCAAGACAGACATAATGTTTTGCTCAGATTGACCCAACCTTAGAAAAGTTTCTTCCTGACAGTAAGTCCCTGGCCTTTCTTATCTTAGAAAACTTTCAATTATAGAATCTTTCTCTGTTCCTATGAGATGTAAATCTCTTAGCCTCTTGCCAGTTTTGAAACCCAGGAATGTCTTTCTCAATGATTTGGGCACCATCCTTTTGAATGTAATCATCAAGAAATATAAGGCCCGTGTCTTCCATTCTCTGTAGGAGGGTAGGAGCTTAACATTGATAAGCACCCATTAGAAAACTCAGAGAAGGCAATGGCACCCCACTCCAGTACGTTTGCCTAGAAAATCCCATGGATGGAGGAGCCTGGTAGGCTGCAGTCCATGGTGTTGCGAAGAGTCGGACACGACTGAGCAACTTCACTTTCACTTTTCACTTTCCTGCATTGGAGAAGGAAATGGAAACCCACTCCAGTGTTCTTGCCTGGAGAATCCCAGGGACGGGGAAGCCTGGTGGGCTACCATCTAGGGGGTCACACAGAGTCGGACACGACTGAAGCGACTTAGCAGCAGAAAACTCAGATGGTCTAATCACATGGACCAACTCCTCCCCACCCAGCAGCTGTCCTCCATTTTTACATTTAACTGTCTATTTCAGAGAAGAAATTGAAGCAATTAGAAATGAACTTTTACCAGTTCCCGTCACCACCAGTGGATGCTTAACCTTTTCTCCTGGTCATGTAAAGGCGTTCTTATGCTAACTTCCCCTACTGTGTCACATTTTTGTCCATCAACTCAAGGACATTGTTTCAGGAATTCCCCCTCCTCTGTCTTGCACTGTCATTTTTTTCCACCTCTGGAATGACTTTTCCATCAGTAAATAAAAATGCTCTATGTTTCATTTTAAAAACAAAGCCAAAGCATACTGAAACTATATCACTTCTTTCTCATTCTAGCCACCACTCAATTTATCTGTCTGCATAGTAAGAGAAAAAAATATTTGTAAATTTTTTAAAGGGTGCTCCAACATCTGGTTTTTTGTTCTTTTGACACTGCCTATTCTTATTTGAACTCAACCTCTTATGTTGTTAAATCCAGTAGCAAGCTCTCAGACTTCATCTTACCTAACTGAAATATTTGTGGATCACTCCTTTCTGTTGAAATAGTTTCTTTAAAAAAAAAAAAAAAAAAGCTTAGAGGCTACCACATTCCCCTGTTTCTCTTCTTCTGACCATTAGTTTTCTATCTCCTTTATCAATTTTTCCTCATCTTCCTGACTTCTTAATGTTAGAGTATCGCAACACACAGTCCTTTTTCTTTATACATTCACTATTTTGGGGAATCTCATCAATCTTGAGGCTTTTAATATCTGTCTGTAAGGTAATTAATCCAACATGTATATCTACAGTACCTCCTCTCTCAACTCTAGACTAAGATATCCAACTGATTTCCCAAATAACTCCTGCTGGCTATCTAAAGAATGTCTCAAACTTCAGATTTCAAAAATTGAGACCATAATCACTCCTCCTCTACTACCACCTACAAAATCCTACCCCTCCATAATGAGCAACTTCCTCTTCCATTTGCTTTGAATAAAACCTTTGGAGGCATCTTATTCTTCTAAGTTTGTCATATCCCATATTTTGTCAGTAAAAATCTTTTACTTGATTCTCAAAATATATCCCATATCTCACTATGTCTTTCAAATTCTGCTGCTAAAGTGCTGTTCCAAGCTACTATTCCATCTTCTCCTACCTGTCTTATTGCAGTAGCGTCCAACTGATCTTGTTGCTTTCTCCTTTGGGTCTGTTTCTAACAGAGCCACAGCAGTAATGTTGTTTAAAAGTAGGTTAGATAATATCACATAAGATCATGTCAATTAAATACAGCAATGGCTTCCCACATCATGAGACTAAAAACTAATATCCCTGCTAATCACCTAGAAGGGTCCACACAATGTATTTCTGTGGGGAGCCGGCGGGAGGCACTCCGCCTGTGGCAGGCACTCCGCCTGTGGCAAAGGTCATGAGGAAGGAGGCTCAACATACGCAAAGGCGGGATCGAGCCTCAGAAGTCCCCTTGGAAATCCTTGAGCATCTACCCCCATAACCAGAGCCTGCGTGCTTTACTACTTTGTGCTCTCACCTACACCTCTGACTTTAAGGGGGGCTGTCCCCCACCACCTCTTTCGGAGAAGGAGTTAACTTAGAGCTCCAGTTAATAATAATTCGTGGGCGTGATAGGAGTGTTTCAACCTACAAATTCCTCTGAAGCTTCTCTAGCCTGCCTGACAGGCTTGTCTGGCCACATGTGATTTCTCACAGCCTCCCAACCGTGAGAGGTATGAGATGTTTTAAATCTTCTAAAAACAGGTTTTTTAGAGAAGTTAGAAAACTATTAGTATAAGTATAGTGGGCTGATTAGAAACTGTATTGGTGAAGGGTTTTTCATTTGTTGAGCCAATGTTTACTGCTAAGTCTCCACATCCCCTGCCCTTATACACGTTAATGAATATATAGAAGAAATAAGTATTAACCTTTGATATAAATCACGTTAGACCTTAGGCTAAGTAAATTCTTTCCTTAATTAAAACCCACTACACCCTCACCCTATAGGAATGCAACTTTATCTGGTACCTTCGGAAGGTGGCGTCTGTTTTAAGAATAATCACCCCTGGAGAAATAAGTGTTGACTGACCGCTGTCACAAGGAGAGGGTCATAAATTGTCAGCAGGCCCCCCTGGCCAGAAGATGATGTAACACCCCTAAGACCTCTGTATACATTTGTATGAAGCACCTGACTTTGATAAAAGTTAGGACTGCTGACCCCGCGTGACTTTTGTATAACATCTCAGTGTATAAAAACAGACTCTGGAAAATAAAGAATTGGGATCAGTTCCTCGAAATACTGGTCTCCCCATGTCGTTCTCTCTCTCTCAAACTCTGGCTGAGTCTCCATCTGGAGCGCGGAGCCCGCCGTGCTTACTAATTATGCCTGGGCTTCTAAGATCCGACCGGGGAGGCCTCAGTGTCTCCTCTCCTTTGGGAGAACGGAAGGATGTCTGCGGCCTATGTAAGTGGTGCAAGCTTCTTGTCTTGAAGTTTTATTGGTTTCCCGCATAAACCAAGCTACTCAGCCTCTTTTCTCCACTGAATTTTCCTGCTGAGCTATCCTCATTCTTTTACTCTTTATATCTCTAATTAATATTTAAATAAGTTGCTGACGCCGTCCCTGGTTCAAATACACTGGATCAACTGGGGCTGGACCCTGGCATATTTCCTCTCTGCTCCACAATGCTCTTTGTCATTTCCCTCTCTGTTGCTTACTTCTCACTACCTGTATCAGCCTCATTACTATTCCTCACTCATTTCAAGCAGAGTAAATATTCAAGGCCTTTGTGCTTGTGCTTGTCTCTGTCTTTGTTCTGTGCGTGGGCCAGGCTGTGTGTTAGGTTGTTAGATTAGGCCTTCTGAGATTCCCAAACTCCCCACAGACCCACCTGTGAGAGGGGTTCCTACTGTGTGGAAACTTTTTTCTCCTTCATGACTCCCTCCTCAGGACAGGTCTGTGTCCCTAACTCTTTTGACTCTCTTTTTGCCTTTTATAAGCTAGCTGGCTACCTACCAGCCCCTACCTGTCTTTTATAACCTACCAGCCCCTCCCGCCCAGAGGAAGACAGCCAGAGCCATAAGGCAAGGGGCTGCTACAATCTCAGCCCCAGAGATGGCATCTTCCACCAAACTGTGAGCAGGCTCCCAGCTGCTAACCACATCTTCCTGAGATCCTGGATGGTTGATATCCACCAGGAGGGTCGCAGCCTGAGATCAGCTCTCTGGAGGAGATGTATGGCACACCTGAGTGATGCTGTCGTGGCACACCCAGGAAACTGAAAGGCCAGGAGTGGGGAGGTGACTAAGATGCACAGTCCACCTGGGACAGTGTGCTTGCCAAGCACCTGGTCGCCCGAATGCTCAGACCTAGGAAGGGCACAAAACACATGCTTAACCCACAGAAACTGAGCCAGAACCATGTCTGAGTGTCTCCTGTGAGGGTACTGGTCAGCAGTGGCCTACTGCAGGGGCTCTGGGTGCAGCAGACTTGGGTATGGCATAAGCCATCTTGGAGGAGGTCGCCATCAACCCACCACAGACCCACCAGAACTTACACAGGACCGAGGAAACACTCTTGGAGGGCACAAACAAAACCCTTGTGTGCACCAGGACACAGGAGAAAGGAGCAGTGGCCCCACAAGAAACTGACTCAGAGTTGCCCATGAGGGTCCAGGAGTCTCCAGCGGAGGCTTGGGTCGGAAGTGGGCTGCTGCAGGGTTGGAGGTACTGAGTGTAGCAGTGCAGGCATGCGACCTTTTGAAGGAGGTCACCATTATCTTGATTATTTCCACCATAGTTTGGCCTCAGGTCAAGCAACAGGGAGGGAACACAGCCCATCAACAGAAAACTGGATTAAAGGTTTACAACATGGCCCCACCCATCAGAACAAGACCCAGTTTCCCCCTCAGTCAGTCTCTCCCATCAGGAAGCTTCCATAAACCTCTTATCCTTCTTCATCAGAGGGCAGACAGAATGAAAACCACAATCACAGAAAACTAACTAAACTGATCACATGAACCACAACCTTGTCTAACTCAGTGAAACTATGAGCCATGACTTGTAGGGCCACCCAAGATGCACTGGTCATGGTGGAGAATTCTGACAAAACCTGGCCCACTGGAGAAGGGAATGGCAAATCACTTAAGTATTCTTGCCTTGAGAACCCCATGAACAGTATGAAGAGGCAAAAAGATAGGACACTGAAAGATGAACTCCTCAGATTGGTAGGTGCCCAATATGCTACTGGATATCAGTGGAGAAATAACTCCAGAAAGAATGAAGAGACAGAGCCAAAGCAAAAATAATACCCAGTTGCGGATGTGACTGGTGATGGAAGTAAAGTCTGATGCTGTAAAGACAAGTATTTCATAGGAACCGAGAATGTTAGGTCCATGAATCAAAGCAAATTAGAAGTTGTCAAACAAGAGATGACAAGAGTGGACATTGACATTTTAGGAATCAGTGAACTAAAATGGACTGGAATGGGTGAATTTAGCTCAGATAACCATTATATCTACTACTGTGGGCAAGAATACCTTAGAAGAAATGGAGTAGCCATCATAGTCAACAAAAGAGTCCAAAATGTAGTACTTGGGTGCAATCTCACATGACAGAATGATCTCTGTTCGTTTCCAAGGCAAACCATTCAATATCACAGTAATCCAAGTCTATGCCCTGACCAGTAATGCAGAGGAAGCTGAAGTTGAACAGTTCTAAGAAGACCTACAAGACTTTCTAGGACTAACACCCCAAAAAGATGTCCTCTTCATTATACGGAAATGGAATGCAAAAGTAGGAAGTCAAGAAAGACCTGGAGTAACAGGCAAATTTGGCCTTGGAGTACAAAACGAAGCAGGTCAAAGGGTTAATAGAGTTTTGCCAAGAGAACTCACTGGTCACCACAAACACCCTTTTCCAACAACACAAGAGAAGACTCTACATATGGACATCACCAGATGGTCAATACTGAAAACAGATTGATTATATTCTTTGCAGCCAAAGATGGAGAAGCTCTATAGAGTCAGCAAAAACAAGACTGGGAGCTGACTGTGGCTCAAATAATGATCTCCTTATTGCCAAATTCAGACTGAAATTGAAGAAAGTAGGGAAAACCACTAGACCATTCAGGTATGACCTAAATCTACTCCATTACAATTACACGGTGGAAGTAACAAATAGATTCAAGGGATTAGATCTGATGGACAGAGTGCCTGAAGAACTATAGACAGAGGTTTGTGACATTGTATAGGAGGCAGGGATCAAGATCATGGCCAAGAAAGAGAAATGAAAAAAGGCAAAATGGCTGTCTGGGGCCTTACAAATAGCTGAGAAAAGAAGAGAAGTTAAAGGCAAAGGGGAAATGCTATTTGAATGCAGAGTTCCAAAGAATAGCAAGGAGAGATAAGAAAGCCTTCCTCAGTGATCAATGCAAAGACATAGAGGAAAATAGAATGGGAAAAAGTAGAGATCTCTTCAAGAAAATAGCAGATACCAAGGGAACATTTCATGCAAAGCTGAGTACAATAAAGGACAGAAATGGTGTGAGCCTAAGAGAAGGAAAAAATATTAAGAAGAGGTGGCAAGAATACACAGAACTATACAAAAAAGATTTTCATAACCCAGATAACCACAATGTTGTGATCACTCACCTAGAGCAAGATATCCTGGAATGAGAAGTCAAGTGGGCCTTAGGAAGCATCACTATGAACAAAGCTAGTGGAAGTGATGAAATTCCAGTTAAACTATTTAAAATCCTAAAAGATGATGCGGTGAAATTGATGCACTCAATATGCCAGCAAATATGGGAAACTCAGTAGTGGCCACAGGACTGGAAAAGGTCAATTTTCATTCTAATCCCAAAGAAAGGCAATGCCAAAGAATGTTCAGACTTCTGCACCATTGCACTCATCTCCCACTCTAGCAAAGTAATGCTTAAAATTCTCCAAGCCAAGCTTCAACAGTATGTGAACTGTGAACTTCCAGATGTTCAAGCTGGATTTAGAAAAGGCAGAGGAACCCAGAACAAATTGCCAGTATCCACTGGATCACTGATAAAGCAAGAGAATTCCAGAAAAGCATCTACTTTTGCTTTATTGACTACGCCAAAAGTTTTAACTGTGTGGATCACAACAAACTGTGGAAAATTCTGAAAGAGATAGGAATACCAGACCACTTTACCTGACTCCTGAGAATTCTGCATGCAGGTCAAGAAGCAACAGTTAGAACTGGACATAGAACAACAGACTGGTTCCAAATCAGGAAAGGAGCATGTCAAGACTATATATTGTCACTCTGCTTGTTTAACTTATATTCAGAGTACATCATGAGAAATGTTGGGCTGGATGAAACACAAGCTGAAATCAAGGTTGCTGAGAGAAATATCAATAACCTCAGATATGCAGATGACACCACCCTTAAGGCAGAAAGCAAAGAAGAACTAAAGAGCCTCTTGATGAAAGTGAACGAGGAGAGTGAAAAAGTTGGCTTAAAGCTCAACATTCAGAAAACTAAGATCATGGCATCTGGTCCTATCACTTCATGACAAATAGATGGGGAAGCAATGGAAACAGTGAGAGACTTTCTTAGGCTCCAAAATTACTGTAGATGATGACTACAACCTAGAAATTAAAAGACGCTTACTCCTTGGAAGGAAAGTTATGACCAACCTAGATAGCATATTAAAAAGCAGAGACATTACTTTACCAAAAAAGGTCTGTCTAGTTAAAAGTATGGATTTTCCAGTAGCCATGTATGGATGTGAGAGTTAGACCATATAGAAAGCTGAGCGCTGAAGAATTGATGCTTTTGAAATGTGGTGTTGGAGACGACTCTTGAGAGTCCCTTGGACTGCAAGGAGATCCAACCAGTCAATATTAAAGGAAATCAGTCCTGAATATTCATTGGAAAGACTGATGCTGAAGCCGAAATTGCAATACTTTGGCCACCTGATGCAAACAACTGACTCATTGGAAAAGACCCTGATGCTGAGAAAGATTGAAAGTGGAAGTAGAAGGGGACAGCAGAGGATGAGATAGTTGGATGGCATCACCAACATAATGTTCACAACTTTGAGTAGGCTCTGGGAGTTGGTGATTGACAGGGGAGCCTGGTGTGCTGCAGTCCATAGGGTCACAGCGTCAGACACAACTGAGCTTGCCTCTGTCTAAAACATTCTTTTCTCAGACATTGACTTGAAAATCTCCTTTACTTCCTTCAGATCTTCACTCAGGTGGCCCTGAGTGAAGTCATTCTTAGCCACGTCATCAAGAGTTTACATATGCTGAACTTCTTGTTCATCCTCTTGCTTTATTTTTCTTCAGAGCATTCATCACCTTCTTAGATATATGTTTATTATCTTCTTTGTTGCCGTCTTTTGTTGTTGTCTTTTTATCCACTAAAAAGCAAGCTTTCTGAGGGTAGGAATTTGTGTCATTTTCTCTCTGGTTGTGATACCAGTACCTAGAACAGGGACTGTCTCAATAGATGCTCATTATGCATTTGTTGAATGAACAATAGAAAGATACCACAAAGGCTGCACCAGAATACAATCTGACTTAGTCCTTAATCAAAGTTTAACTCTCTGAGAGAAGCTTCTAATAGAATATGAAAAGAAAGGAAATAAATGAGAAATTCAAAGCACTCTATGAAGGAAGAGTTAAGAGTGAGCCATTCTTAGAATTAATAATAGAGAGTCTGCCAATGAAGATATTTGACTCAGAACTGGGCAATAGTAACAGGACTAAAAATCTATGATGTGTGAATCAAATTATGCACAATGATTTACTGTTTTATATATATATAT
>NW_011494807.1:1881927-1888298 GCF_000754665.1 Bison bison bison | reverse complement strand
ATATATATATTTATATATCCCTTTGTATTTATTCCCAGGAAAATGTCTCCAAAGAAAAGCTCTTCATGTGGGTGGGTAAGAATTCAAATCTTAAGTGGAAAATGATTATTTTAATATTTTCTCTATTTCATTGCTTACAGTGTATCATATGTCAGAGTGACTTAGAGTGCTTTACACAAAACAGTTATTCATGATGTCGAGCTTAGAATGTAAGTGAGATCTTAGGGGACTGTGTGGACCACTTTAAGAAAGCAACAGGGGGAGGTCATACTCTGTACATAGTTTAAAACAATGCAGAAAATCTGCTTAATTGATGAATTAGGGAGAAATAGAACCTTGAAACAAGAGCAATGCAAAAGATTAGGATATGTTAGAAAAAATGCATGGCTTAGAAGAGGAGATTTTAAGAAGTTTCCATAGAATAAAAAGTGAATTTTCAAACCATAAATTTCAAGAAAAGTTTAGTTTGATAAAGTTCTGTATTTTAATTGCATATATTGTGATGATTAATATATTGAGTCACATTTAAAGACTCTTCAGTATCTGCATGGGACTCTCTAGCAATTTACAGTCATTTTTTTATTGAATTATAGTTGCTTTATAATGCTGTGTTAATTTCTGCTAGACAGAAAAGTGATTCAGTATCTACACTATATACATTCTTTTTAAAAATATTCTTTTTCATCATGGTTTATCATGGGATACTGAATATAGTTCTTTGTACCATACAGTAGTTGTCTATTCATCGTATACATATAAAAGCTTAAATCTGCTTACCCTAACTTCCCACTGCGTTGCTCCTCCTACACTATTCCCCTTGGGAACCACCAGCCTGTTCTCTATGTCTGTGATACTGTTTCTGTTACACAGATAGGCTCATCTGTGTCATATTTTAGATTCCACATATAAGTGATTTTGTTGTTTTTAGGTTGCTATGTCGTGTCTGACTCTTTGCGACCCCACGAACTGCAGCATGCTAGGCCTCTGTGCCCCTCACTGTTTCCTGGATTTGCCCAAGTTCATGTCCATTGAGTCAGTGATGCTATCCAAGCTACTCATCCTCTGCTGCCTCTTCTCCTTTTGCATTCAGTCTTTCCCAGCATCAGGATCTTTTCCAATGAGTTGGCTCTTCATGCCAGGTGGCCAAATTATTGGAGCTTCAGCTTCAGCATCCATCCTTCCAGTGAATATTTAGGGCTGATTTCCTTTAGGGCTGACCGATTTGATCTCCTTGCTATAAGGGACTCTCAAGTGTCTTCTCCAGCACCACAGTTTGAAAGCATCAATTCTTTTGTGTTCATCCTTCTTTATGGTTCCTCTCTCACATCCATACATGACTACTGGAAAGACCATAGCTTTATCTGTACAGACCTTTGCCAGCAAAGTGATGTCTTTCCTTTTTAATATGCTCTCCAAGTTGCTAATATCTTTCATTCCAAGAAGCAAGTGTCTTCTTCTTTCATGGCTACAGTGGCAATCTGCAGTGATTTTGGAGTCCAAGAAGAGAAAATCTGTCCCTGCTTCCACTTTTTCCTCTTCTATTTGCCATTAAGTGGTGGGACTTGTTTCCATGATCTTAGTTTCTTTAATATTGAGTTTGAAGACAAGTTTTTCACTCCCCTTTCTCGCTTATCTAGGGCTTCCCTGGCGGCTCAGAGGTTAAAGCGTCTGCCTGCAATGTGGGAGACCTAGGTTCGATCCCTGGGTTGGGAAGATCCCCTGGAGAAGGAAATGGCAACCCACTCCAGTATTCTTGCCTGGAGAATCCCATGGATGGAGGAGCCTGGTGGGCTACAGTCCACGGGGTTGCAAAGAGTCGGACACGACTGAGCAACTTCACTTTCACTTTCACTTTCTCCCTTATCTAGAGGCTCCTTAGTTCCTCTCTGCTTTCTGCCATTAGAATGGTATCATTTGCATATCTGAGGTTGTTGTTATCTCTCACAGCAATCTTGATTCTAGCTCGTAACTCACCTAGCCTGGCATTTTGCATGATGTATTCTGCATATAAGGTAAATAAATGGTATGACAATATACAGCCTTTCTGTCCTTCTTTTCCAATTTTGAACCAGTTAGTTGTTCCATGTAAAGTTCTAACTGTTGCTTCTTGACCTGCATACAGGTTCATCAGGAGACAGGTAGAGTGGTCTGGTATTCCCATCTCTCTAATTTTCCACAGTTTGTTGTGGTCCACACAGTCAAAGGCTTTCACATAGTCAATGAAGCAGAAGTAAATTTTTTTCTGGACTTCTCTTGCTTTCTCTATGATCCAACAAATGTTGGCAATTTGGTCTCTGGCGCTCTGCCTTTTCTAAAGGCAGCTTGTAAATCTGAAAGTTCTTGCTTCAAGTACTCCTGAAGCTTAGCTTGAAGGATTTTGAGCATAACCTTACTAGCATGGGAAATGAGTGCAATTGTCCAATAGTTTCAATATCCTTTAGCTCAGTTGTGAGTATGTCAGGTGGTGGAAGTAAAATCCAATTCTGTAAAGAACAATACTGCATAGGAACCTGGAATGTTAGGTCCAGGTTCAAGTTAAATTGGATGTGGTAAAGCAGATGGTGGCAGGAGTAAACACTGACATCTTAGCAATCAGTGAACTAAAACTGAAGGAATGGGAGAATTTAATTCAGAAGACCATTGTATCTACTACTGTGGGCAAGAATCCCATAGAAGAAATGGAGTAGCCCTCATAAATAACAAAAGAGTCCAAAATGCCGTACTTCAGTGCAATCTCAAAAACAGCAGAATGATCTCCGTTCATTTTCAAGGTAAACTGTTCAACACAGTAACCCCAAGTCTATGCCCCAACCAGTGATGCTGAAAAGATGAAGTTGACCAGTTCTATGAAGACCTACAAGGCCTTCTAGAACTAACACCAAAAAAAGATATCCTTTTCCTCATAGAGGATTGGAATGCAAAAGCTGTTGAATATAGCTTTCTATTATTGTCTGAAGTTTGAGCGGGTTATGCCTCCTGCTTTGTTTTTTTTTTTTTTTCTTCAGGATTTCTTTAACAATTCTGAATCTTTTATGGTTCTATATGAATTTTAAGATTATTTTCATTCTGTGAAAAATGTTTTCATTTTTCATCTCTATAAAATGATTTGATAGAGCTCTCTTTAAATTTGTGCTTCCCGCATAGCTCAGTTGGTAAAAAATCCACCTGCAAAGCAGGAGACCCCAGTTCAATTCTTGGGTTGGGAAGATCCACTGCAGAAGGGATAGGCTACCCACTCCAGTATTCTTGGGTTTCCCTTGTGGCTCAGCTGGTAAAGAATCTGCCTGCAATGTGGGAGACCTGGGTTAGATCCCTGGGTTGGGAAGATCCCTTGGAGAAGGCAAAGGGTACCCACTCCAGTATTCTGGCCTGGAGAATTCCATGGACTAAGTCCATGGGGTTGCAAAGAGTTGGACACGACTGAGTGACTTTCACTTTTCACTTCATTAAATCTGTAGATTTGTTTTGGGTAGTATGGCCATTTTAACAATATTAATTCTTCTAATCCAAGAGTATGGGATGTCTTTCCATTTCTTTGAATCATCTTCAGTCTCCTTTGTTAATGATTTAGAGTTCTCGGCATATAATTATTTCACCTCCTTGGTCAGATTTATTCCTAAGTATTTTATTTTGGTGGTACAGTTTTAAAAGGGATTGTTTGTTTACATTCTCTTTCTGATATTTCATTGTTTGTACAAAGAAAGGCAACTGATTTTTGTATGTTAATCTGTATCCTGCTACCTTGCTGAATTCACTTACCAGTTTTAGTAGTTGTTATGTGGAGTCTTTAAGGTTTTCTATATATAGTATCATATGACCTGCATATAATGACAGTTTTACATCTTCCCTTCCAGTTGGGATACCTTTTATTTCTTTCCCTGTCTGATTGCCATGGTTGGGACTACCATGTATATGTTGAATGGAAAAGGTGAGGGAGGGCATCCTTGTCTTATTTCATATTTTAGCAGGAACACTTTCAGCTTTTCAACTTTGAGTATTATAGTGGCCATGGGTTTATTGTAAGAAGCTTTTATTATTTGAGATATATTCCTTCTGAACCCATTTTGATAAGTTTTTTAAAAATCATGAATGGATATTGAATTTTGTCAAATGCATTTTCTGAGTCTACTGAGATGATCATGTGGTTTTTGTCTGCGGTTTATGTGCTGTATCACATTGATTACATATGTTTAGTCTGGTGAACCTGGGATAAATCCTACATGGTTGTGGTGTATGATAATTTTTTGTGTATTGTTGGATTCTATTTGCTAATATTTTGTTGAGAATTTTTGCATAGATATTCATCAGAGATACTGGATGGTAATTTTCTTTCTTGGTGGTGTCTTTGTCTAGTTTTGGTGTCAGGGTGATACTGGCTTCATAGAATGTCTTTGGGAGTGTTCCCTCCTCTTCAGTTTTTTGGAAGAGTTTGAGAAGGATTGGTATATGTTCTTCTTTTTTGGTAGAATTTACCTGTGAAGTCTATGGGTCCTGTACGTGGGATTGTAAGGAGTTTTTCAATTACAGATTTTACATCATGTATAGTAATTGGTCTGTTCAAATTATCTGTCTCTTACTGATTCAATTTTGGTGGGCCATTTGTGAGTCAGGAAGTATCCCCTGGAGAAGGAAATGGCAACCCACTCTAGTATTCTTTCCTGGGAAATCCCAGGGTCAGAGGTGCCTGGCAGGCTACAGTTCATAGGGTCACAAAGAGTCACACACAACTGAGGGACTAAGCATGCACACACATGTTTCTAGACATTTGTTTATTTCTTCTAGGTTGTCAAATTTTTGGTATTCACTTTTTTTTTTTTTTTGGTATTTCTGCAGTATCAATTGTTTTGTCTCCCTTTTCATTTTTTATTTTGTTTATTTGATTTCTCTCTGTTTTCATAGTAAGCCTGGCCAGATATTTGTCAATCTTGTTTCTACTTTCAAAGAACCAACTCTTAGTTTTACTGATTTTTTCTATTGTTTTTCTATATTTTTATGTGTCTATTTTATTTACTCTCTGATCTTTATTATTTCCTTCTTTCTTCTGAATTTAGCTTTTGTTTATTCTTCTTTTTTCTGATTCTTTTAAGTGGTATGTTAGACCGTGTGAGATTTTTCTTTTTCTTTCTTTTGAGGAAGGCCTGTATTGCTATAAACTTCCCTCTAAGAACTGCTTTTGCTGCATTCCATAGATTTTTTTAATGGTTGTGTTTTCATTGTCATTTTTCTTAAAATGACAATGGTATTTTAACCTTGATTTCATTTTTATTATTGACCCATTGATTTTTTTTTTTCAGTAGCATGTTGTTTAGTCTCCATGTAATTGTTTAGTCTCCATGTAAACCCCCTTGGTTAATTTCTAATTTCATGCCATTGTGGTCAGAAAAGATGCTTGCAATAACTTCTATACTCTCACATTTGGTGAGCTCTGTTTGAACTTTAAAATAATGTGTATTCTGTTTTGTTTGATGTAATACTCTGAAAATATCAAGATCTCTGTTGCTTTATCTATTCTCTGCCTAGAAGATCTTCCCTTTGATATTAATGGGACAGATCTCTTAGTATCACTGTATTTCTGTCATTTTCTCCCTTTATGCCTTTCATATTTGGCATATTTTTTTGTCTTTTTGTATTTGGATTCTCCTATATTGGGTGCATATATGATGATGAGCATTAGATCATCTTGTACTGATACTTTTATTATTCAATAGTGTCTTTCTTTATTCTTAAGCTTCCCTGATGGCTCAGATGGTAAAGTCAGCCTGCAATGCAGGAGACCCCAGTTCAAGCCCTGAGTCAGGAAGATCCCCTGAAGAAGGAAATGGCAATCCACTCCAGTATTCTTACCTGGAGAATCCCATGGACAGAGGAGCCTGGTGGGCTACTATCCAAGGTGTCACAAAGAATCGGAGATGATTCACCTCTTTATTCTTACTAATGGACTTTCTTTGAAAATCTATTTTGTCTGATATGACTATTGTGATCTCCACTTACTTGTCATTTCCATTTGCATGAAATATTTTTCTATTCCCTCATTTCATCCTATGTGTGTCTTTACCTTAAACTGGGTCTTTTGGAGGAAGCATCAGTTCAGTTCAGTTCAGTCGCTCAGTTGTGTCCGACTCTTTGCGACCCCATGAACTGCAGCATGCCAGGCCTCCCTGTCCATCACCATCTCCCAGAGTTCACACAAACTCAAGTCCATCGAGTCAGTGATGCCATCTAGCCATCTCATCCTCTGTCATCCCGTTCTCCTCCTGCCCCCAATTCCTCCCAGCATCAGAGTCTTTTCCAATGAGTCAACTCTTTGCATGAGGTGGCCAAAGTACTGGAGTTTCAGCTTTAGCATCATTCCTTCCACAGAAATCCCAGGG
>NW_011494807.1:1881537-1881810 GCF_000754665.1 Bison bison bison | reverse complement strand
TCTGTGTATTCTTGTCACCTCTTCTTAATATCTTCTGCTTCTGTTAGGTCCATACCATTTCTGTCCTTCATTGAGCCCATCTTTTCATGTAATATTTTCTTGGTATCTCTAATTTTCTTGAAGAGCTCTCTAGTCTTTCCCATTCTGTTGTTTACCTCTATGTCTTTGCTTGATCGCTGAGAAAGACTTTCTTATCTCTTGTTTCTATTCTTTGGAACTCTGCATTCAGATGCTTATATCTTTCCTTTTCTCCTTTGCTTTTTGCTTCTCTTC
>NW_011494807.1:1880009-1881437 GCF_000754665.1 Bison bison bison | reverse complement strand
ATGAGGTGGCCAAAGTACTGGAGTTTCAGCTTTAGCATCATTCCTTCCACAGAAATCCCAGGGCTGATCTCCTTCAGAATGGACTGGTTGGATCTCCTTGCAGTCCAAGGGACTCTCAAGAGTCTTCTCCAACACCACAGTTCAAAAGCATCAATTCTTCAGTGCTCAGCTTTCTTCACAGTCCAACTCTCACATCCATACATGACCACAGGAAAAACCATAGCCTTGACTAGATGAACCTTTGTTGGCAAAGTAATGTCTCTGCTTTTCAATGTGTTATCTAAGTGGTCATACTTTTTTTCCAAGGAGTAAGCATCTTTTAATTTCATGCCTTCAGACACTATCTGCAGTGATTTTGGAGCCCAGAAAAATAAAGTCTGACACTGTTTCCACTGTTTTCCCATCTATTTCCCTTGAAGTGATGAGACCAGTTATCATGATCTTCGTTTTCTGAATGTTGAGTTTTAAGTCAACTTTTTCACTCTCCACTTTCACTTTCATCAGGAGGCTTATTAGTTCCTCTTTACTTTCTGCCATAAGGGTGGTGTCATCTGCATATCTGAAGTTATTGATATTTCTCCTGGCAATCTTGATTCCAGGTTGTGCTTCTTCCAGCCCAGTGTTTCTCATGATGTACCCTGAATATAAGTTAAATAAGCAGGGTGACAATATACAGCCTTGACATACTCCTTTTCATATTTGGAACCAGTCTGTTTTGTTCCATGTCCAGTTCTAACTGTTGCTTCCTGACCTGTATTTAGGTTTCTCAAGAGGCAGGTCAGGTGGTATGGTATTCCCATCTCTTTCAGAATTTTCCACAGTTGATTGTGATCCACACAGTCAAAGGCTTTGGCATAGTCAATAAAGCAGAAATAGATGTTTTTCTGGAACTCTCTTGCTTTTTCCATGATCCAGCGGATGTTGGCAATTTGATCTCTGGTTCCTCTGCCTTTTCTAAAACCAGCTTGAACATCTGGAAGTTCACGGTTCACGTATTGCTGAAGCCTGGTTTGGAGAATTTTGAGCATTGCTTTACTAGCGTGTGAGATGAGTGCAATTTTGTGGTAGTTTGAGCATTCTTTGGCATTGCCTTTCTTTGGGATTGGAATGAAAACTGACCTTTTCCAGTCCTGTGACCACTGCTGAGTTTTCCAAATTTGTTGGCATGTTGACTGCAGCACTTTCACAGCATCATCTTTCAGGATTTGGAATAGCTCAACTGGAATTCCATCACCTCCACTAGCTTTGTTCGTAGTGATGCTTTCTAAGGCCTACTTGACTTCTCATTCCAGAATGTCTGGTTCTAGGTGAGTAATCACACCATCCTGATTATCTGGGTCGTGAAGATCTTTTTTGTACAATTCTTCTGTGTATTCTTGTCACCTCTTCTTAATATCTTCTGCTTCTGTTAGGTCCATACCATTTCTG
>NW_011494807.1:1879730-1879909 GCF_000754665.1 Bison bison bison | reverse complement strand
TGACCATCTGGTGATGTCCATGTGTAGAGTCTTCTCTTGTGTTGTTGAAGAGGGTGTTTGCTATGACCAGTGTGTTCTCTTGGCAAAACTCTGTTAGCTTTTGCCCTACTTCATTCCGTGTTCCAGTGCCAAATTTGCCTGCTACCACATGTGTTTCTTGACTTCCTACTTTTGCATTC
>NW_011494807.1:1866148-1879630 GCF_000754665.1 Bison bison bison | reverse complement strand
TTGTAAGGCCTCCTCAGACAGCCATTTTGCTTTTTTGCATTTTTTTTCCATGGGGATGGTCTTGATCCTCTCTCCTGTACAGTGTCACAAACCTCAGTCCATAGTTCATCAGGCACTTTATCAGAACTAGTCCCTTAGATTTATTTCTCACTTACACTGTGTAATCATAAGGGATTTGATTTAGGTCATACCTGCATGGTCTAGTGGTTTTCCCTACTTTCTTCAATTTCAGTCTGAATTTGGCAATAAGGAGTTCATGATCTGAGCCACAGTCAGCTCCTGGTCTTGCTTTTGTTGACTGTATAGAGCTTCTCCATCTTTGGCTGCAAAGAATATAATCAATCTGATTTTGATGTTGACCATCTGGTGATGTCCATGTGTAGAGTCTTCTCTTGTGTTGTTGAAGAGGGTGTTTGCTATGACCAGTGTGTTCTCTTGGCAAAACTCTGTTAGCTTTTGCCCTACTTCATTCCGTGTTCCAGTGCCAAATTTGCCTGCTACCACATGTGTTTCTTGACTTCCTACTTTTGCATTCTAGTCCCCTATAATGAAAAGGACATCTTCTTTGGGTGTTAGTTCTAAAAGGTCTTGGGGGTCTTCATAGAACTGTTCAAGTTCAGCTTCTTCAGCATTACTGGTTGGGGCGTAGACTTGGATTACTGTGATATTGAATGGTTTGCTTGGAAATGAACAGAGATCATCTGTGGTTTTTGAGATTGCATCCAAGTACTGCATTTCGGACTCTCTTGTTGACCATGACGGCTACTCCATTTCTACTAAGGGATTCCTGCCCGCAGTAGTAGATATAATGGTCATCTGAGTTAAATTCACCCATTCCAGTCTATTTTAGTTCACTGATTCCTAGAATGTTGTCGTTCACTCTTGCCATCTCCTGATTGA
Organism: Bison bison bison; assembly: GCF_000754665.1. Taxonomy (NCBI): domain Eukaryota; kingdom Metazoa; phylum Chordata; class Mammalia; order Artiodactyla; family Bovidae; genus Bison; species Bison bison. The sequence continues at coordinate 1,878,730 of NW_011494807.1, read as the reverse complement.
CCACTTCCAATTTGCCTTGATTCATGGACCTAACATTCCAGGTTCCTATGTAATATTGCTCTTTACAGCATCGGACCTTGCTTCTATCACCAGTCACATCCACAGCTGGGTATTCTTTTTGCTTTGGCTCCATCCCTTCATTCTTTCTGGAGTTATTTCTCCACTGATCTTGGGCACCTACCAGCCTGGGGAGTTCCTCTTTCAGTATCCTATCATTTTGCCTTTTCATACTGTTCATGGGGTTCTCAAGGCAAGAATACTGAAGTGGTTTGCCATTCCTTCTCCAGTGGACCACATTCTGTCAGACCTCTCTACCATGAGTGGCATTAGTAACTATAATAAGAGGAAAGTCAAAATTAAGCCTTCAGGAAGTCATACTGGAATAATTTAATTGGTTTTAAAGGCCTTCTTGGAATAAAGCAAACACTATATATTGGATTGCTTGCTTTTGAAAAAAATGAACACACAGCAGTAACTCTGAGAAAGAAAATCTACTCAATTCTGATTCTGCCTCTGTGCTATTAAGGGTAGTGGTTTTAACTGCAAAACAAAACAACCATAGTTAAAGCCATCTGAAAGCTAAGTGAAATGTGGTGTATTTCTAGTTTGGAGACTGAAGAGAAAGACTCTGGGAAGGGTTTATCATAACTGTAATGAAGTCAGGAGAAATTTTTTCCTAAGTTCAAACTTTTTATCCTGGACAGAGTTAAAAGAGAAAGCTCTTATAAAGTCAGTAATACCATTTGGTGTTCTCTTTTTATTCACTCCTTAAGATTTCTAATCTTAGATGAATAACACACCATGTGAATCTGAGGTGTTCTGATATCTAGAGCCATCCTGTCCACATTTTTAATATTGTTTCTTTCTAAGAAAGTATATTTTCCATCATGGTGTTTAACTCACCAAATCATTCCAGCAATAGTTATACTATCGACATTTTACAACTTAATTCCTGTGTAATTTGTTGTGGGCCCTCTATATCTGTACCTGAGGTTTCTCCACAGGTTCAACCAACCACAGACCATGTAGCACTATAATATTTACTATTGAGAAATATTTGTGTGTAAGTGAACTAAGTTCAAACCTGAGTTCTTCAAGGACTACCTGTAAAACTATTTATTTTTTTTCATTTTCTTTAAGTTTACTTTTTTTTTTTTTTTTTTAACCTGGGAAAGTGATTTTCCTTTTGTATGGCTCTGGAGCCACAGAGTAATGTTTGCAAGCACTCCGCAGTGTTTTTTGGTGACAGCCATGAGTTATGGTGAGGACAATGGCTGTGGAAAGATAGGCTCTCCTTAGTTTGTCTGTCGTCTTTTTCAGACTGTATATGCTAGAGGATTTCTAAATGTTTATGAAAAGATTTTAGAAGTGGAGTCTAGACTATGTGAAAATGCTTTCTTTCTCTATGGAGCATGCATTCTGGAGTTGGTATTACTTGGAGTCTCAAGACACCTGAGGTGTGAATTAGTGCACTTTCCAAATCAAAAAGCCATTTATAGCATTGACGACTGTAGTGGTTGATCATTTGCTATGTCCTCTTCCTCTTCCAAAGTTTTATAATATAAAATATAATATATATAATAAATATATACATTATAATATAAAACTAAAAATTGAGATTAATTATCACTTGTTCTCTAAACTTCTTAAGTTTTCTACTGAGACAGAAAATTTCAAGTCATGTTTTAGCTTTATTTAGATTATAGATGTTATTTCAGTATGATTTCAGATTCTGCAATTTGGCACTCAAAATTTTACTGTTTGTTGAATGAAAGGCAGAGAATTTCCCAGTTAATGCTATGAATAGCTAAAGTCAGTTATATTCATAGTGATGGCTTTATAAAGCTTTAGATCATTCAATTAAAGTTGTAAACTTATAGAATTTTTTATTGACCCTTTAAGATTACTTCATTATTTTCTTATTGAAGAAAATTTTCAAAAGGAAAAAATAGCTCTTATTACCTAGATATCTATATTTATTATTAAGAAAGATATACTATTATGCTGCTAAGTCACTTAAGTCGTGTCTGACTCTGTGTGACCCCATAGACGGCAGCCCACCAGGCTCCCCCATCCCTGGGATTCTCCAGGCAAGAACACTGGAGTGGGTTGCCATTTCCTTCTCCAATGCATGAAAGTGAAAAGCGAAAGTGAAGTCGCTCAGTCGTGTCCGACTCTCAGTGACCCCATGGACTGCAGCCTACCAGGTTCCTCCATCCATGGGATTTTCCAGGCAAGAGTACTGGAGTGGGGTGCCATTGCCTTCTCTGTATACTATTATAGTATGTTGTAGTAGTAAATATAGATATCTAGGTAATAAGAGCTCATTTTTTCCTATCTGGAAGTGTAGACTTCCCTGATAGCTCAGTTGGTAAATAATCTGCCTTCAATGCAAGAGACCCTGGTTCAATTCCTGGGTTGGGAAGATCCACTGCAGAAGGGATAAGCTATCCACTCCAATATTCTTGGGCTTCCCTTGTGGCTCAGCTGGTAAAGAATCTGCCTGCAATGCAGGAAACCTGGGTTTGATCCCTTGGTTGGGAAGATCCCCTGGAGAAGGGAAAAGTCTACCCACTCCAGTATTCTGGCCTGGAGAATTCCATGGACTGTAGAGCCCATGGGGTCACAAAGAGTTGGACATGACTGAGCAACTTTCGTTTTCATTCTGGAAGTATAATTATTGCTGTGAGACGAAACAAAATTAAAGTCAGTTGTTTTTTTTTTTTTTAATTTAGTGAATGCTATTAGTCATTGTCACTTGATTAAGGTCCTTTTATAAAATTAACTATCTTTATAATGCTTATTTGTGCTCTTATAAGGGAGAGCATATTTCTATGGCTAATAAAGTTTACAAACCTGTTAGAGAAGACTGGTTAGTGAAGAGAAGAATGCATGGGTATAAATCCCAATTTAATTAGCAGATACTCTTGAAGTAATTAATTGTTATGGATGTTTCTCATTATTTAAACTAAAAGGTAGGTTAAAACAAAAGTGTGAGAAGCTCCTTTTGCTAATGGTTTTTCTTCATTTAGTAATGATAGAATCCCTGGCAATTGTCCAGAAAACATTTAATTTATTGGCATGAAAAATAATTAATAATTATGTTTGTAATCATCAACTGGGCCTGAACAAAAATTTCTAATTTATTAAGTTTATTAAGAAAAAGAAATTTATAAAAATAATAAAGTAATTTTTATTAACCACCAAAATTATAATTGCACCTTTTCTGCAGGTCTTAAAAAAATAAAATAAGAAGTGATAAGGTCCTACTCATTGTCAAATAGCTTGGGACAGGAGGGACCAGTGTGAAGTGGGTTCTGCTGTAAAGGCGAGAGAAGAAGTGAGCATTATAAAGGTCTAAGCCCTGAACCCAGATTGAAGTGCCACCCTTGGCTTCATGACCTCCCTTTCAGGATGACTCACTAAGTCCCAGCTATACACCTATGATTTTCCACAAATGGGGATGTTGAGACTTTCCAATTTGAGAAGATAATCAAGCAAGAATTATTAACATAGCATCATCTATTCTATGAGATGAAATGTTAATCACTCAGTCATGTCTGACTGGGATTCCATGGCCCACCAGGCTCCTCTGTCCATGGAGTTCTCCAGGCAAGAATACTGGAGTGGGTTGCCATTTTCTTCTCCAGGGGTTCTTCCCGACCCAGGGATTGAACCTGGGTCTCCTGCCTTGCAGGCAGACCCTTTACTGACTGAGTCACCTGGGGAGCCCTATTCTAGTCTACATAAACAATATTTTGTTAGAATTCTCCATGCCTGAATCATTGCCGTGATCATTAAAAGTATGATGGCAATGATTCAGGCATGGAGAATTAATTGTCAGGAAGCCATGGGTAATGTATTTGTATTCTAGTGATTTATACTACTTAAGTAATGCCAGAAGTCTGTATGAGTACCTACAAGTACTTGATATGTAAGGAAACATAATTTGAGAGATATATAGGAGGTCCTTGAGGCCAGATTGGGATGTGACAATAATGTATACTTAAAATTAAAAGTTGCAAAGAATCAGACATGACTGAGTTGACTGAACTGAAAATTAAAACAGGTATCAGCTTTAGCCAGCTGGGTATATAGGAAATACTTCCTCTTGATTTGTAACCATTAAAATACTGAAAAAACCCTTCAGAGCCACAATTATTATCAGACCCATTCACAAAAATTTACATATTAATAAATTAATTAATATTAGCTGTCTGGATTAACTGCACTGATTCCATCAGGAAATAATCTAGAACTAAGCTATATGCTAAAGAAGCATTAAAATATTCTAGTCTACATGAATAATATTTTAATGCTTCTTTAGCATATAGCTAGTAAAGATATAGCCATATCTTGCCTTACATTTAGATTGTTTAATCATTTGTGAGTTTATTTCCATGTAGGGCATTAGGGAGTGTTCTAATTTCATTCTGCTACATGTAGCTCTTCTTTTCCCAGTACCACTTACTGAAGACACTGTCTTTTGTATATTCTTGCCTCCTATGTCATTAGGTGACCATAGGTGTTTGGATTTATCTCTGAATTTTCTGTCCTGTTCTATGGATCTGTATTTCTGGTTTTTTGTGCCAGTACCATAATGTTTTAATGACTGTAGCTTTGTATCAATAGTATAGTCTGAAGTCAGGGAGCCTGATTCCTCCAGCTCCATTTTCCTTCAACAGGATTGCTTTGGTTATTCCGGGTCTTTTTTATTTCCATAAAAACTGTAAATTTTTTGTTCCAATTCTGTGAAAAATATCATTGGTAATTTGATGGGAATTACATTTCTATCTGTAGATTGCTTTGGGTAGCATAGTTATTTAGACCATATTTATTCTTTCAATTCAAGAACATGGTTTATCTTTCTGTCTGTCTGTGTCATCTTTGGCAACATTTTATACATGTTGTCACAATTGGAAGTTAGAGGATTTAAGCATATCCTGTGTAACTCCACTGTGAGAGAACTCTTGGAAGCTTGAGCATGGAAGTTTCTTCTTTTTTTAAAAAAAAAAAAGTTATTGAAGTATTGTTGGTTTACAACGTTGTATTAATTTCTGCTGTATAGCAAAGTAATTGTTATACATGTATATATTCTTTCTTTATATCCCTTTACATTATAGTTTATAATAGAATATTGAATATAGTTGCCTATGCTATCCAGTAGGACCTTACTGTTTATCCATCCTTTATTCTATAGTTTGCATCTGCTGATCCCAAACTACATTCCATATGCCTTTCCTCTTTGCTGATTTTATCTACCTTTACTACAATAAATCATGGCTACGAATATGACTATATGCTGAGGCCTGTGGGTCCATCTAATGAATCACTGAAACTGAGGGTGATCTTTGGGAGTTTGATCATAAGAAGTCAATAAATTTGTCAGTATTTTTGCTACCTAGGCTTTTTTGGGTGATGAGGAGGAATATATACCAGAATTTCTTTGTGAGAATGCCTATTACAAAGCTGCATAGGATCATGAAGGATCAAGAAATGTTACAAACCACAGTCCCATTTTTTAGATATTAGTCACTCTGAAACTGAGAATTCCCAGAATTAAACTGTGAAATAGTCATGGAGAGAGAAAAAAAAAAAGCTAAACTGTTTGCTTATTTCTCTAGGCTTTATCACATATATAACACCCCTACTGGACAGAATGTTAGGCCAAGCTACCTCAGAGAAAGGTGATCTTTTCCATGACCAACCTAGGCTTCTTTGCCCTTGATTTGGACACAGCTTCTGGTACAGTCATCTGTGGCAAATGTATCAGAGATAGTATGGCTTATATGTCACAAGGATAACAGAATTAGGGAAAATCAGCCTCCTGGATTCATACTTCACTGACAGGTGCTTGCATTGAGGCAGACACTTAGACCTTAAGATCCTCTTTACCAGTACAAACGAGAAGGGGTATAATGAGTCTATCATTATTCTCTCTTTATACTGAAGCCAGGACCAGGAACATGGCATAATTAAAAATGAATTAAAGAAATGATACCTATTAAGTTCTCAGTAAGAATTTTCCTGATTTTTCCTAAGGGCAATGAGGCAGAGAAATAGAGGAGAATATAATGTTCTGTGAGAGAAAGGACATGGCATCTGCTCCACCAGTCCCCCTTCACCCACAAAAATAGTCTCTTGCAGTTTTGTCCATTCTTTTAAACTTTATATAAATTGAATCATATTTTAGTTGGTCTTGCATATTTTTACAATTTACATACAGTAATAGCAACTCTTCCCAGTTCCTTAAATGGACATCATCACATATATCATTCTCTGGCAATAGAGATTCACAACCAGACTAAAAATTTCAACTCCCTAAGTTGTGGTGTTTAGATTAAATTAACAAGGACATGTTTAAAAAGTAACTAGATTCCCAAACTATGCTGGAAACATAAGTAGCGGAAGAGAGATGGAATTTGATTATAAAAATAAATTGTTGCCTTCGGACATTCTGTTCTTTAGAAGAATTTAGAAATGACAAAACATTCTTGCAAGGATCCTCAGCAGAAATACATTTCCTTAACTTATAACCATGGTAGACAACTTGAGACAAAGTAAAACAATATGGTCTGGCGAAAGACCATATAATCAGTAGAGAATACTGGCAAAATGAAAATAGTAAGGGTTGTAGGGACTTAAACTATAATGATATCTTGTATTGAAAACGCTGATACCCTTTCACAATTATTGATGACCTTTCTGCTTTGTAATATGTGAAATTTTTCCCAGCTCTGACTTCAGGATATTCAAAAAGAATAATTTTATTCATGTCAAGGCCAGATAACTGGTTCAAGGTGCCCTGAGCAGTGAAAGAAATAATCATCAGAAAACGAAGTGTTAAGTTAAGCAATGAACAATAGACCTTAAAATTGTAGAGGCTATAATAATTATCTTAAAATGCATATCATGAGATACAGATGCAAATACATGGGGATTCTAACTTCAGTACTGCCTTAATAACGCCTAACTTCAGGTCTAGCTATCACAGAGCTAGAATTATACATTGTCATAGTGTTATGTCTGAATGGCTAACTCTCAGAATCCTGAACATTATACAATGGATGTTCTTTTATATACTAATTTTGGGGTTGTTTATTGCACTAAATACCTGAAACACTAGACTGTGACTCTACTCTCTTAGTTTCCCAGGATCTTCATTCATCCTCCTCAATGATTCTATCATATGATCAACCAGTGCTTCCTAGTAATCCTGGTGGTGGCAGAGACATACCTTTAATCTCCCTTCAGTTCCACTGGGGAGGACTTGCTTCCAGAAGAAGCTTATTTAATGAATTTTAGTTCACCCACATCCCCAACTTCTTTGACAACATGAATACTCTTTTTACTTGTTTATTTAGATATTTGCATATATCTTCCACCTTCCCTCCCCACAAAGAACTCTTTCATTCAATTATTCAGCTAGCATTTATTGAAAACTTTATCTGTGTCAGACAACATTTCTGGCATTATAGAGCTTCCACTCCAAAGAATGATTCACAAATACCAGACCAGCATCATGGTCTGAAGTCTCTCTCTGCTTACTCCTTCTCTCTCACTTTATCTTTTACAGATAGATAGTACCATTAATTAATCATTTTCATTTCCAACTCCGTTTTGGCATCTGCTTCTTAGGATACTCCTTCCCATCCTTGTATATCTGAATAATTCTTATTCAAAATTAAGTATAAAGGAGGGATGAATTGACTAGACTTTAACAATGCAGTCTAGGTAAGGAAAAGAAAGTGATGTGTTCTCTATCCTTCATTACAGGAGACAAAGATGATACTTAATACAAGGGAGCTGATAGTTGAATTGGATTTTCTACTAAGACTATTTTTTTTATGCACAAAGTAACTATGGCCAGATCTGTAAACATTAAGCCCATGCATAGGGAGTATGTTAAGACCAAATGACTGGCTGCATCTTGCAGTGAATATTTTTTTTCCAGGTTTTTCCTAGGAGGCACTGAAATTACTCATCACCCATGAGATCACTAACATCTCAAACCAGGATGCCATTCTTTGTGTTTTTCAGGATTAGAAGCCCGATTTTGGTACCACTCCCCTGTGTGTTGTGCTTAAAGGCTGTCTACTTGATTTACTATTTCATTTGTTTATTTATCTTCCAGTGACTCTGCTAGACATTTTCTGAAGAAAATTAAAGGACTTTTGCCAGGCTTTTTGCTACATTCAGTTCAGTTCAGTTCAGTCACTCAGTCGTGTCCGACTCTTGAGACCCCATGGACTGCAGCACACCAGGCCTCCCTGTCCATCACCAACTCCCGGAGTTTACCCAAACTCATGTCCATTGAGTCAGTGATGCCATCCAACCATCTCATCCTCTGTCGTCCCCTTCTCCTCCTGCCTTCAATCTTTCCCAGCATCAGGGTATTTTCCAATGAGTCAGTTCTTCGCATCAGGTGGCCAAAGTATTGGAGTTTCAGCTTCAACATCAGTCTTATCATCACTTATTGCAATGACTGGCACACAGTATGTCCCTGATAAATCTACCAGAGTGAAGGTGTTTCATTATTGGACTTCTTAACAAATAAACTCTCTCTTTGCTCAACTGGATTTTCCTCAGGTGGTGACTTTGCTGCCTTAGATATCTAGTTGAGGATTTGCATTAAGAAAAAAGAAAACCAGCAACAAAAATTTTATTGTAATGTGATATTTGAGGCATTTCATCACTGAATTGTTTCTGTGGTAGTGTCTTATGATTGTCAAAACATGTCAAGGAAATGTAAGTATGAACAAAGATGGTATTTAGATTTAGTACATTATTTGTTAGCCATACTTCCTCAATTATTGAAAATTAGCATAGGCAACTCTGCCAATACAAAGTGAAAGGTATTCTTTTCTCATTAATTATAGAGACATTCCTTTCTTGACATTCACTTGTTATATTACCATTAAAAAATAGAAATTTAAAAGAGGAAAACAACATTTAAGGCTTTAGTTCTGGGTCCATTTTTTAGGAAGGTAGAATTCTTGAACATATGGCTACTTGATTATATAAATTTATGATTGCTATCTATGATATTATATATCCATTAGTTGTTTTTATTCATTCATTTATTTATTTTTATTCATTTATTTATTATTTTATTCATTTATCCATTTATTCCTTTTATAGAAGTGAATACAAATTTATAAATAGTTCAAAATACAAAATGCTAGGTACTAAGGTAAATAAGAATTTGATCTAGGGATACAATTCTCTTCTTGTTTCTATAGGCATTTAAATATTCCCAACGTTGTGATCTGTTTATGGGCGCATCTCACAGGACATGCAGCGGACAGGCCCATGGAAAAGACTGAGACCATGTGTCCTTAGGGTATAGCATCTTTGGACAGGTCCTGCTAGGCTCAGATTTAATTGTGAAGCCAAATGCAGTTGCTCTTCTATGCTAATTACTTATAAATCCATCCCTGCTTTTTTTATATCTAGAATCCTTTTTTCCTGCAGTTTTGAATGTTTTTGTATTCACAGACCCAAGGAGAACTCTTCATATCATTTGTTTCAAGATTGGGTAGGGATTTGGGGCTGAGCGTGATAGGAGAATAGAGCTTTCTCCACCCAGCACAACTACTCCAGTAACTACTAGATGCCACAATGAGAACTCACTAGGTAGTGAACTATCATAAGAACAAATCACCTTCTTCTGAAACATCAAACAGTTTTCTTAGAAGGAGGAGAGAGATATGCAAGTAATGCCATCTGGCAGTCAGAAGCACTTCATACATACCGTAGAGAAAAGGGTGCTAGCACATCCTATAGATCATGGGTGCTGAGGCAGGGAGTCACACAAGGTGAAGAGGTGCGGAGGCCCTGCTTGCAGGAGAGATTAGTGCCTCAAGGACAGGAAGGAGCCCCTAGGACACTGAGGGCTTTAAATTCTTTAGGTGGAAGGCTCAGACGGTAAAGACTCTGCTTGCAATGCAAGAGACAATGGGTTCCATCCCTGGGTCAGGAATATCCCCTCGAGAAGGGACTGGCAGCCCACTCCAGTATTCTTGCCTGGAGCTTCCATGGACAGAAGAGCCCCCCGCTGCAGTCTGTAGGGTAGCAAAGAGTTGGACACGATTGAGCAACTTAACACACACAGAGTTCATTAGCAGAGATCTGTACCTGAGGTTCCTTCCAGGGATCAGCTACCAGTCGTGTCCAACTATTGCGACCTCTGGACTGTAGCCTGGCAGACTCCTCTGTCCATGGGAATTTTCCAGGCAAGAATACTGGAGTGAGTTGCCATTTCCTTCTCCAGGGGATCTTCCTGGTATAGTAGGCCAACTTTTATTTCTTCTGTGTCTATATAATGGTTTTCATATTTTTGTTTATTGAAGCATAGTAAGAATATTTTATATTCTGTTTGATAATTCTAGGATTTAAGTCACTATGAGTCTTATGCTGCTATCTTCTTCATAAACTTGTTTTATGATTTTTATAATGCAATTATCTTTCTTGGAAGTTTATTGGTGAGAATTCTCTGATGCTTGAATTGAAAGTGGGTCCTTGTAGAGTTGATTTATATTTGCTTCCATCTGTCACTTAAAATTACTACCTTTCATCAGGGCCACTTTGAGATAAATTTTGACTGTGAGATCTTTCACATAATGTGGGTTCCAGCTAAAAACCTAGGTGAGAGCCAACTTAATGTGGTAAATCCTTTGGAGGGATTTTTCCCTTTAGTAAATGGTAATTTTTGAGGCAGATTATATTTTTTATAGCACCATGGGGGTGTATTTGTGTTTTTAGAACTTCCTTACTCTGATGACAAGATCTTTTAGGTTGGGTGCTCTGTGGCTTGGTCATGTCCAGTTCTTTGTGACCCCATGGACTGTAGCCTGTCAGGGCCCTCTGTCCATGGGACTGTCTCAGCAAGAATACTGGAGTGAGTTGCCATTTCCTTCTCCAAGGGATCTGCGTGACCTAGGAATGGAACTCGTGTATCTTGCGGCTCATGCATTGGCAGGAGGGTTCTGTACCCCTAAACCACCTGGGAAGCCCCTCTTTTGGATTGGGGTTTCTTCTAATAGGTGTTATAATTTGGGTAGGCTGTGGACTTTTATCATCATCTCTAAGGCCTCTTGATGAAGGTGAAAGAACAGAGTGAAAAAGCTGACTTAAAACTTATAAAAAACAAAACAAAACAAAACAAAAAACATAAAAAACCTAAGATCATGGCATCCAGTCCCATCCCTTCATGGCAAATAGAAGGGGAAAAAGTAGAAGCAATGACAAATTTTATTTTCTTGGGCTCCAAAATCACTGCAGACAGTGACTACAGTCATGAAATTAAAAGATGCTTGCTCCTTGGAAGAAAAGCTATGACCAACCTAGGTACCATATTAAAAAGCAGAGACATCACTTTGCCAACAAAGGTCCATCTGGTCAAAGCTATGGTTTTTCCAGTAGTCAGGTATGGATGTAAGAGTTAGACCATAAAGAAGGCTGAGTGCCAAATAATTGATGTTTTTGAATTGTAGTGATGCAGAAGACTCTTGAGAGTCCCTTGGACTGCAGGGAAATCAAACCAGTCAATCCTAAAGGAAATCAACCCTGAATATTCACTGGAAGGAATGATGCTGAAGCTGAAACTCCAATACTTTGGCTACCTAATGCAAAAAGCTTACTCACTGGAAAAGACCCTGATGCTAGGGAAGATTGAAGGCAAAGAAAATAAGGCAGCAGAAGATGAGATGATTAGATAGCATCTCTGACCCAATAGACATGAGTTTGAGCAAACTCCAGGAGACAGTGAAGGACAGGGAGGCCTAGTATGTTGCGGTTCATGGGGTCACAGAGTGGGACATGACTTAGCCAGTGAACAACAAGGCCTTGAATGGCCATGAAATATCAAGTCAAAGGTATTACATAAGGTAATTTCCTTTAAGGAGAAAGCCACATTTAGACCTCTACTTGTGTTTTAGACTGTAGAGCAAGGCTTGGCAAACTATCTTTGGACCATGTAGTAAATATTTTAGAATTAATACTAAATCAATACCACATACTGACAGGCTACATAATTTCTACATAATTTCTACATAATTACATATACAGAAATTATGTATATTCTTCATATATTCATATATTCTTCATCTGCTTGTTGTTAGTTCTTCTTATAACTCCTTAAAATTGTAAAAACTATTCTCAGCTCTGGGCCATGCTTTTTATTTTACCCATTATTAATAGACTTCTACTTAAGAGTCTAAATTCCTCTTTCAATTAAATTTTGGCCTCTGAGATTCTTTGTAATTCACTGATATGTTTTTAAGTCTATGAAAGTTGTTTTCTGGCATTTTTAATAGTTTTCAGATATATGTCATTCAGGACACCCCATTACTGCTGGAAATAGAAGTTTTAGTCTTTTTGTATGGGGTCTATAAATATTTATTTAAATTAATGATCATATTTGCCATTTTATATTCTTACTGTGTTTTTCTTCTATCTCAGACCTTTTTGGCCTGATATACTTTCTCTTTACTAGCGTGTGAGAGGAGTGCAATTGTGCGGTAGTTTGAGCATTCTCTGGCATTGCCTTTCTTTGGGATTGGAATGAAAACTGACCTTTTC
>NW_011494807.1:1865431-1866048 GCF_000754665.1 Bison bison bison | reverse complement strand
AAAAAGCTTACTCACTGGAAAAGACCCTGATGCTAGGGAAGATTGAAGGCAAAGAAAATAAGGCAGCAGAAGATGAGATGATTAGATAGCATCTCTGACCCAATAGACATGAGTTTGAGCAAACTCCAGGACACAGTGAAGGACAGGGAGGCCTAGTATGTTGCGGTTCATGGGGTCACAGAGTGGGACATGACTTAGCCAGTGAACAACAAGGCCTTGAATGGCCATGAAATATCAAGTCAAAGGTATTACATAAGGTAATTTCCTTTAAGGAGAAAGCCACATTTAGACCTCTACTTGTGTTTTAGACTGTAGAGCAAGGCTTGGCAAACTATCTTTGGACCATGTAGTAAATATTTTAGAATTAATACTAAATCAATACCACATACTGACAGGCTACATAATTTCTGTCATATATTCTTCATCTGCTTGTTGTTAGTTCTTCTTATAACTCCTTAAAATTGTAAAAACTATTCTCAGCTCTGGGCCATGCTTTTTATTTTACCCATTATTAATAGACTTCTACTTAAGAGTCTAAATTCCTCTTTCAATTAAATTTTGGCCTCTGAGATTCTTTGTAATTCACTGATATGTTTTTAAGTCTATGAAAGTTGTTT
>NW_011494807.1:1840465-1865104 GCF_000754665.1 Bison bison bison | reverse complement strand
AGGGATTGGGGGCAAGAGGAGAAGGGGACAACAGAGATTGAGATGGCTGGATGGCATCACTAACTCGATGGAGTTGGTGATGGACAGGGAGGCCTGGCGTGCTGAGATTCATGGGGTCACAGAGAGTCGGACACGACTGACTGACTGAACTGAACTGAACTGATACTTTCTCTTTCAAATACATACTTCAGTTAGAGTTATGTTGGCTAAATTTTTGCAATATGTATTCTTTTAAAAATATTATTTCACTATGCATTCAATTATATGTTCCATTTTATTTTCTTCAACTTTCTGAAGATACTGTGGACTTACTTTTATTTATCCCGAATGGGATGTTTTGTGCATTCTGATTCTGGCAATTTATATATTTTTAAAAATTAATTCCAGGAAATTTTAAGCTATTGCCTCTTTGAATGATCTTATCTAATTCTGCTTTGTTCTTTAGAATACTCCAATTAGATACATGTTAGACCTGTCAGTCTCCACTTTCTTTTTCATTGTGTCTCCATCTTCTTCCTCTGCTCCCTTTCCTCCTCCTCTCATTTCCTGGTAATTTCCTGGTGTGTTGTTAGTATTTTACTATATCTTAGGGTGCCTTTTTTCCATTCTTCTTTTTCTTTTGATATTTTAAAGGGTTTGCAGAACATTCTATGTGGTAATTCTATGAGTGCTAGAATGAAAATACTGGCTTTTGCTAGGTATCTGGATGCTTTCCCCATACTGGATAGTTGATTTAAATTTATTAATTTCTTGATTTAAGGTTTTTAAACCATGTGGCTAGTAAGCCTTTCAATGCCATTTCAACATGTAGTCTGACTTTTGAATATGTACTCTCAGGGAGGAACATTCTATTTCACTCTATTCTTAACAAAACCAGGGATTACCAAATTTTGTTGCTATCTCCATAGGCAGAGATGGATTATTTTATCAGCTTACTTTTTCACTAAAGGTGAACCTCTTCAGGAATACGCACTTAAAGGGTTTTCTCCGTTCTATTTTCTATTAGACTTTTTCCCACTATATGCTCTTTGTTACCAAGAATCTGAAAATGACCTCAGATGCAGCTTTTTTTCAGTAATTTGTGTGTTTGCTTTGGTTCTGGTCTCTTGAGGCTATATTCTTTTTTTCCCAGCTATACTTTTAAAAGGACATCATCACTGTTTTCACTAGTATGTTTGGGAGAATGAACATTTTCTGGATTTGTAGGATTTCCCAGAAAAAGATATTTTGTGTTGGCATCTTCAAAGTGAAAATGATAGTCACTCAGACATGTCTGACTCTTAGTGATCCCATGGACCGTAGCCTGTCAGGTTCCTCTGTCCATGGAATTCTCCAGGCAAGAATACTGGAGTAGGTAGCCATTTCCTTCCCCAGGGGATCTTCCTGACCCAGGGATCGAACCTGGGTCTCCTACACTGCAGGCAGATTTTTTACTGTCTGAGCCACCAGAGAGGTGCATTGGCATCTTACTTTAAGGCACTGACATCTTACTTTAACTCTTTTTATTTTTTTCCTTCAGAGAAGACAAAATACTTATGGTGTAGGATTAAATTCCTTATTGGAATCAGTTACTGTTATCATGATCTTAGGGAATAACTTACATTTAGCATTTCAACATCTTCATCAACTAATTTGGCTTTCCAGGTGGCTCAGTGGTAAAGAATCTGCCTGCCAATGTTGGAGACACATGGGTTCAATCTTTGGGTCAGAGAGATTCCCTGGAAAAGGAAATAGCCGTCCATTCCAGTTTTATTGCCTGGGAAATCCCATGGACAAAAGTGCCTGATGGGCCACATTCCTTGGGGTTGCTAAGAGGTGGACACAACTGAGTGACTGAGCACAGTACAGAACACACATCAACTGAATTGCTGCTGCTGCTGCTGCTGCTAAGTCGCTTCAGTTGTGTCTGACTCTGTGTGACCCCATAGATAGCAGCCCACTAGGCTCCTCTGTCCCTGGGATTCTCCAGGCAAGAACACTGGAGCGGGTTGCCATTTCCTTCTCCAATGCGTGAAAGTGAAAAGTGAAAGTGAAGTCGCTCAGCTGTGTCCGATTCTTAGCGACCCCATGGACTGCAGCCTACCAGGCTCCTCCGTCCGTGGAATTTTCCAGGCAAGAGTACTGGAGTGGGGTGCCATTGCCTTCTCCGTCAACTAAATTAGGGCCCTATTAGTACCAGCCTCACAGTGTTGTAGGTTGGTATAGGCAGTGGGTATTAACATACTTTTCAAAACCATAATGCACTATACAAACACTTGGTAATATTATTAACATAATTACTAGTTCAACATGTTTCAATTAAGTGGTTCTTTAAACCAAAAAATAGAACTTTTGCTAATATATAATTATAAATTAATGTTTCAGATACAGAAAAATATTCCTTCATGGTTTTATGAAATTCAGAAGCTTTTTTTTTTTTTTGAGAATAAAACAGAAAGAAATACATCTATAATAGAATGAAAACTTATTTGTGTTTATCACTTAGAAAAATAGCAAAGTCAACTAAAGCCAATAGTTCTTTTTATAATACCATGGTTAACTTTGATAATGTCTCAGGGAAGAAAACAAACCCAAATTCTCTTATTCCTAAGTCAAAGTAAAGCACAAATGTAGACTTCCTCAATATAAGAGGCTATTTGACAAGCAAGTTTAAATTAAACTCCCCTAAAATGTTTAACAAACAGTATATCTGGTTCTTATCTGGTGTGGTATATAATACCATTTATTTATACAACTTTTAAGACATTTAATACCACTTTACTATATAGTTCATCTTTTCCACATTTCTTGCAAAAAGTTTTCATATAATTTCAAGTTGTCATTATTTGTACTACTTGCAGTGAAGTATTGTGTTTGGCTGCTACATTATTTGCTTGCCTGAAATATAATTTATTACTTCATCTTCTAGCAAGGGCAATACAGGAAGACAGCTTTCTTTCTTAACCATAAATTGTTCATTTGATCACAAATATGTCTTGTTTCATGACGATCATAGGTAAAGTTACGGCTTCTGTGGAAAATATTGTTTTAATACATGTTCATTTTTTTTTTGTTAATTATTTGGTAAAGAAGTAAAGCGTTTAATATCAGTGTTATAAGGAATATGATCAATTTAGTTAAACAGAATTTTTTTTCTGATTGTGTAAGTTTAGAAAATTTGAAGGAAAAATAGAACCTGCTTCCAAAAGCAAATTGAAAACAGCAATTAGTTCTGAATCTGAATTCAATTAGAAACACATTTGCAAAGTTTTTATTTATCTAGTTTTAGGAAGATACTTAAAATTTTTTTCCATTTCTTAAACTTCAATTGAGTAATGCTTCTCTTTCAGGTTTACTTCTAAGCACTTAATAATGTTAATATCCTTAAATATGCCAATACCCCTGTGTATCTGTTTCCTGCAGATGAATAAACAAAGAATATAGTATTTAAAAACTTGCAGGTTAAAAACTAAAAGGTTAGTTAGCTAATAGACAGCAAAGTCAGAATTTCTACAAAGTTTTGGAGTTTCTATATTGCCTCCAACCAACATTTTGAAAATTTATTTAAAATTTTCTGTTCATATTGAAGAACAGACACTCAGAACTGTTCATTTTTTATGGATAACCAATCTGAAAATATTTGGATTTTTAAAGAATGCTCAATCAAGTGGATGTTTACTGATGTGACTTCAGTAAATAGAAAAAGCAAAATGAAGAATTTGAGGCAACTTGAACACATTTTTGTACATGGAGAGCACCAGGGGGCATGTTTTCACCAAGAAATAGTTCCTAAATTTTCCAGCTATTCTCTAGTGTCACTGTTCTGACTGTAGTCTCCCTAAATGTGTTGACCAAGATACCCTTAGTATTCCACTCAGCTCCACTAAATTTTAGACAGACTTCTTTACTATAGGACCCTGACCTCTTTTCTGGGAGCATTTACCTAAGAAAATTTTCCATTGTAAATTCTATCTCTGCTTCTTTGAACTGTAAATCTTTTTTCAGGCTCTTGACAGTTTTACAAACCAAGACTCTTTCTGGAGTCCCTGGGAGCCCTCCCTTTGAAATGTAATCATCAAGAAAGATAGGGCCCCTGTCTTTCAATCTCTGAGGGAGGGTAAGAGCCCAACTTTGATAAGTGCCAGATAGCAAACACAGAAGACCTAATTATTTTGACCAGCTTCCTCAGAATCCTCTAATTCTTTTCTACTAGCTCATACCTCTCCCTAGTGTTTAAGAATAAAAAGCTTTCTGTTTTGGTTCTTTTCCTCTGCCCCACTGCAAAATCTTTATCTCCATTGCAGTTGATTTGAATAAGGTCTTTCTTGCTGTTTTAAACAAGTGTCCAGTGTAGTTTTTCTTCTACAACATTACTATACTGTGCCTTAGCTCTGGAATATGGAGGTGGTCTCTACAGGCTCCAGAGGGGGACTATTTCTCTTTTATAAGAAAGATTTATACAAATTGTTGACTGTCTAGATTGTTTTTGTTTCCTTTTAGTCATTATTTTAGTTAGTATTATCTGATAATTTTTCTTTGTGATTCAGTATATAGAGACTCCTCCATCACAGGTCAGGAAGACTGAAAACCACAATCACAGAAAACTAACCAATCTGATCACATGGACCACAGCCTTGTCTAACTCAATGAGACTATGAGCCATGCTCTGTAGGGCCACCCAAGATGGACTGGTCATGGTGGAGAATTCTGACAAAATGTGGTCCACTGGAGAAGGGAATGGCAAACCACTTCAGTATTCTTGCCCTGAGAACCCCATGAACAGTATGAAAAGGCAAAAAGATAGGAACTGAATGATGAACTCTCCAGGTCGGTAGGTGCCCAATATGCTACAGATTAGTGGAGAAATAACTCCAGAAAGAATGAGGAGACAGAGCCAAAGCAAAAACAACACCCTGTTGCAGATGTGACAGGTGAGAGAAGCAAAGTCTGATGCTGTAAAGAACAATATTGCATAGGAACCTGGAATGTTGCCATGAATCAAGGCAAATTGGAAGTGGTCAAACAGGAGATAGCAAGAGTAAACACAACATTTTAGGAATCACCAAACTAAAATGGACTGAAATGGGTGAATTTAGCTCAGATGACCATTATATCTACTACTGTGGGCAGGAATCCCTTAGAAGAAATGGAGTAGTCATCACAATCAATGAAAGAGTCCAAAATGCAGTACTTGGGTGCAATCTCAAAAATGACAGAATGATCTCTTCGTTTCCAAGGTAAGCCATTCAATATCACGATAACCCGAGTCTATGCCCTGACCAGTAATGCTGAAGAAGCTGAAGTTGAATGAATCTATGAAGACCTATGATACCTTCTATAACTAACACCCAAAAATATATCTTCTTCATTATGGGGACTGGAATGCAAAAGTAGGAAGTCAAGAAACACCTGGGGTAACAGGCAAATTTGACTTTGGAGTACAGAATGAAGCATGGCAAGGCTACTAGAGTTTTGGCAAGAGAACAAACTGGTCAGAGCAAACACCCTCTTCCAACAACGCAAGAGAAGACTCTACACATGGACATCACCAGATGGTCAATACCGAAATCAGATTGATTATATTCTTTGCAGACAAAGATGGAGACACTCTATACAGTCAGCAAAAATAAGACTGGAAGCTGACTGTGGCTTGGATCATGAACTCCTTATTGCCAAATTCAGACTTAAATTGAAGAGAGTAGGGAAAACCACTAGACCATTCAGGTCTGACCTAAATCAAATCCCTTATGATTACATGGTGGAAGTAACAAATAGATTCAAGGGCTTAGATCTGATAGAGTACCTGAAGAACTATGGACAGTGTTCGTGACATTGTACAGGAGACAGGTATCAAGACCATCACCAAGAAAAAGAAATACAAAAAGGCAAAATGGCTGTCTGAGGAGGCCTTACAAATAGCTGTGAAAAGAAGAGAAGTGAAAAACAAAGGAGAAAAGGAAAGATATACCCATTTGAATGCAGAGTTCCAAAGAATAGCAAGGAGAGATAAGAAAGCCTTCCTCAGTAATCAATGCAAAGAAATAGAGGAAAACAATAGAATGGGAAAGACTAGAGATCTCTTCAAGAAAATTAGAGATGCCAAGTAAACATTTCAGGCAAAGATGGGCACAAGAAAGGACAGAAATGGTATGGACCTAACAGAAGCAGAAAATATTAAGAAAACATGGTAAAAGTACACAGAAGAACTGTACAAGAAAGATCTTCATGACCCAGATAATCACGATGGTGTGATCACTCACCTAGAGCCAGACATCCTGGAATGTGAAGTCAAGTGGGCATTAGGAAGCATCACTACAAACAGAGATAGTGGAAGTGATTGACTTCCGGTTGAGCTATTTCAAATCCTAAAAGATGATGCTGTGAAAGTGCTGCACTCAACATGCCAACAAATTTGGAAAACTCAGCAGTGGCCACAGGACTGGAAAAGGTCAGTTTTCATTCCAATCCCAAAGAAAGGCAATGCCAAAGAATGCTCAAACTACCACAAAATTGCACTCATCTCACACGCTAGTAAAGCAATGCTCAAAATTCTCCAAACCAGGCTTCAGCAATACGTGAACCATGAACTTCCAGATGTTCAAGCTGGTTTTAGAAAAGGCAGAGGAACCAGAGATCAAATTGCCAACATCCACTGGATCATTGCAAAAGCAAGAGAGTTTCAGAAAAACATCTATTTCTGCTTTATTGACTATGCCAAAGTTTTTGATTGTGTGGATTACCGCAAACTGTGAAAAAAATTTTAAGAGATGGGAATATGAGACCACCTGACCTACCTCTTGAGAAATCTGTATGCAGGTCAGGAAGCAACAGGTAGAACTAGACTTGGAACAACAGACTGGTCCCAAATCGGGAAAGGAGTACATCAAGGCTGTATATTGTCACCCTGCTTATTTAACTTATATGCAGAGTACATCATGAGAAATGCTGGGCTGGATGAAGCACAAGCTGGAATCAAGATTGATGGGAGAAATATCAAAAACCTCAGATATGCAGATGGCGCCATCGTTATGGGAGAAAGCGAATAATAACTAAAGAGCTTCTTGATGAAAGTGAAAGAAGACAGTGAAAAAGTTGGCTTTAAGCTCAACATTCAGAAAACTAAGATCATGGCAACTGGTCCCATCACTTCATGGCCAATAGATGGGAAACAGTGACAAACTTTATTTTTTGGGGGGGTTTCAAAGACACTGCAGATGGTGACTGCTGCCATGAAATTAAAAGACACTTACTCCTTGGAAGAAAAGTTATTACCAACCTAGACAGCATATTAAAAATCAGAGACATTACTTTGTCCACAAATGTCTGACTAGTCAAGGCTATGGTTTTTTCCAGTGGTCATGTATGGATGTGAGAGTTGGACTATAAAGAAAACTGAGTGCCAAAGAATTGGTGTGTTTGAACTGTGGTGTTGGAGAAGACTCTTGAGAGTCCCTTGGATTGCAAGGGATCCAACCAGTCCATCCTAAAGGAACCCAGTCCTGAATATTCATTGGAAGGACTGATGTTGAGGCTGAAACTCGAATATTTTGGCCACCTGATGCAAAGAACTGACTTATTGCAAAAGGCTTTTAGTGCTGGGAAAGATTGAAAACGAGAGGAGAAGGGGATGACAGAGGATGAGATGGTTGGATGGTATCACTGCCTCAATGAACATGAGTTTGAGTAAACTTTGGGAGTTGGTGATGGACAGGGAGGCCTGGCATGCTGCAGTCCATGGGGTCACAAACAGTCTGACTTGACTGAGCAACTGTACTGAACTGAACTGACATAGAGACTCAGATAAATATAATACTAGTGGAACAGAACAAGTTAGGCTATGTTCCCAACTGGAAGAAATATGAGCCTTTCATTTTTAAAAAAATTCAACAAGTATTTCTATAAGGATTCATTCAACTAATATTAATTGTGCAATTCCCAGGCACTTTTGTAAGTGCCTAGGGTTACATGTACTGGAGGATAAGTGAGACAAATTCCCTGACCTCAAAAGCTTATTAATACATTCTATTAGATGTTGTGAGTCACACAAAACAAGGCTTACAACACTTTTTTTTTAAGGGTAAATAAAATTCTAAACTGAAGAAGATATGTATGTATTGTATCTTGTGCATTTGACAATTGTTGGTAAATATATGCACATAAGATAAGGTCTGAGGCTTCCCTAGTGGCTCAGATGGTAAAGAATCTGCCTATAAGGCAGGTGACCCAGGTTTGATCCTGGGATTGGGAAGATCCCCTGGAGGAGGGAATGGCAATCCACATCAGTATTCTTGCCTGGAGAATTCCATGGACAGAGGAGCCTGGTGGGCTACAGTCTGTGGGGTCGCAACGAGTTGGACACAACTGTACGACTAACAAGATTTGCTGCCAGTAAAGGGCTTCCCTGGTGGCTCTGACAGTAAAGAATTCTCCTGCAGTTCAGGAGACCTGGATTCAATCCATGGGTTGGGAAGATCCCTGGAGAAGAGAATGGCTACCCACTCCCTTGTATACTCCCAAGTATTCTTGCCTGGGAAATCCCATGGACAGAGGAGTCTGGTGGGCTATAGTCCATGGGGCTACAAAGAATGCGACTGAGCCACCAACACCTTTATTGTCAGTAAAGCACTACATTTTGTCATTCTTTATGTATATTTTCTTTATGTTCCCACTCTTATCTTAACAAAAAGGCCATTAAGTGCTGACATGTATTTCATCTCTGACACAGTTCTGGCTTGACATGATTTGCTCTATGCAAATCCTTAGGGCTGCCAAGTGGAGCAGAAGACTGAGCTCTTGAGGAGAGAGATAATCTCACATTTTAGAACCACAGACACATGCACAAAACATTGAGTTAGAAAGGAGGAAAAAAACAACTCTTTATGAGACAAGGAAGGTTAAGGAGTAATTAGGAATTTGTGAAAAGATGGGCTTGTTACAATCCATGATAATTTCCTGAAAACATCCTTATTTGTATATAAAACATCCCTAGAATTTTCTTTTGTAAACATTCACCATCTTTGCATCACGACTGTATTTCTTTAACTTGTTATAAAATAACTAGTTCATCTAAACTACTGTGTTTTTGAATTGTGATAAAATCATTTTGTCAAAGCAATAATGGTATTTTCATTTCCATCCTATATGTAATGCATGCTCATTACTATTACAAGCTGAAAAATAATTTGCAGTTTTTGTATATGTGTCACACAATTTCTTGGTAACATTTCAGTGCACTCATTTATATGACTGGATAGTATGCTTTTAAAACTATAGTAATTAGAATAGGCATCACTATATTGGTTTATGAATGTTAAATAATGAGAAAGGACAAGTCTGAAACTAATTGTTTTTCAGGATAAAAATATATTTTTGAGGAAAATTTCATGCAAAACAACTTTGTTGTGCTCTAAGCTGTAAGTTAAACCTTGTCACCAACAAGAATGTCATAGACTATTGATTTCCTTAGCCATTAATTCACTCAAAGCATTATCTTATTCTCTACAGCATTTAGCTGCTCGAATTTACTTATCAAGCTAAGGATAATCAGCTTCCTTTCCCCTTTCACTAAACAAATCAAGAGAGTAATTTTCTCTAATCATTTACTATTGTATTTCAGGGAAATACATCTCATAGAACCCTGGGTGGTCCTTTCACAAACACACACACACATACACACAATGTGATACAATCATTATTTTAGTTTCATAAGGGGTAACTTAAAATATGGTGGAACCATTGCTTTATATACAATGACACATAATTTTTGTGATTTTTTTCCTTGTTGGCCGGTGTATGTCTCCTGTGTATTTGGCAGGAGTAATGGTTGAAAGAGCTGAAGTATGTTAAGTTGTCCTTCATGTCTAAATGTTGAATTTGATTGATATCAAGTTCAATATTGATTTTGATTAATATCAAATTCAACTTTCATGATAAAGAAAACAAAACCTATACCCAACTGTCAGTTCAGTTGCTCCATCATGTCCAACTCTTTGCAGTCCCATGGATTGCAGCATACCAGGCTTTCCTGTCCATCAACAACTCCCTGAGCTTGCTCAAGCTCATGTCCATTGAGTAGGTGATGCCATCCAGCCATCTCATCCTCTGCTATCCCCTTCTCCTCCTGCCCTCAATCTTTCCCAGCATCAGGGTCTTTTCCAATGAGTCAGTTCTTCGCATCAGGTGGCCAAAGTATTGGAGTTTCAGCTTCAGCATCAGTCCCTTTCAATGAATATTTGGGACTGATTTCCTTTAGGATTGACTGATTTGATGATCTTGCAGTCCAAGGGACTCTCAAGAGTCTTCTCCAGCTATAGAAATTTAAATATTCTGTTGAGATTTTGGTATTCATTCTTCTTTGACCTTTGAATACAGTGAGCCCATTGCTCTTCTTCATTCTAACTAAACTCATCCATGGGCCAATTTTTAACTATTACCTCAAGGAGACACCCATTAGTCTAGATTATCTACCCTTGAGCCTCTTTGAATCTCAGCCATGTAATATTGTAATGGCTAATAATGGAAGCAACAATGAAACCATCTTTTATACATGAGCTATATTTACATTTCTCCATAAGCTATATGTAAGCTTGGAAAAATATTTCCATATGTCATTACCTTGTTTTAACCATGAAATACTTTGACATTGGTAGGGAAGGCAATATTCTTCCTGACATGTCTTCTATGTAGATTCCTTAATAGTGCTTCAAGCCTAACATTGACAAAGTGACCCCATATGACTTCCCACTATTCATTTGTATCAGAGGAATCCAGACTAGACAACTCTGTTGCTACTCTATTCTCTTCCTTTCACCTGTTCTGTTAGAATATACTATTCTTTGTTTGATATAGCTCTTTGATTTGTAGCTTCTCTACTTCCACAACCCTTTGTTTTCAATCTTCATCATTGCACAGTTAACTCATTCTAACAACCTCCTGGTTGTTTGCTTGATTCTAGAATTTTATCTCTTTATACTGCATATTAAAACCAACCTATTGTCAGATGTGTGATCTCCAAAGAAGATTTAGCTTTCGGACCAGGGACCAGGCTTGAGCATGTGAACTACAAATTGGCACTTACCAAGAGCATTGCCAATGACTGAGCAACAAAGGCGTTTGCCATCTGCCTTTATGGAGATTGAACCACATGCTGCTATAGCTGTTGACAACAACCCCTGAGGGAGTTCAGGGTGGACTGAGGCAGTCTGTGCTCAGGGACAGGTGGGACAGGTCTTTAGATAGTTGGATGTTTTTAGGAACAGATTTTATGATCTCAATCCTTGCATGTCCTCATATCTAGAGAAGCACTAAATCCCTTCATGGTAACATCAGATCCTCATGACTAAGAAAAAGCCTTTTGTAAAATGAGCACTTCATGGTATTGAACTCCTCCTTCACCAAAACCTTATTTATTGTCTTTCCCCCACTGCCACTTTGGAGCAGTCTCTCAGAGCTATCCGAGATGCTGCCTCCCGGGCTGCAGTCCTCATTTTGCCCCAAATAAAACTTAAACTCACAACTCTCAAGTTGTACATCTTTTTTTAGTCAACAGTTATGGCAGCTGATGATGTGACCCAGAGTGGACTTCCTTCCTTTGACTGGACTCCACGAGGAATCAGAGTTTTGGTACCAGCAGGAGTACTGGTACCAGTACTCCTCAGGGAGTACAGACGAATTTGGGTACGTCTCTCCTGGTTCTTGAATCTCCCATATTGGTTAAGATTCTGAGTTTTATTTGGCAGTGGAGCAGGTTACCTGCTCCCTCCTAGTAGGTAAGATACTAGGGGGGGCCCAGGTGAAACATCCGGGCATACCCATTCACGGTCTAGACACTGAGTGGGGCTCGGTTGAAAGATACCGAGGAATTCCCACCCAGTCAAAAGATGCTAGGTGGGGGGCTGGCTGAAAGATGCCAGGAGAATTGCCCACCCAGTGGAAAGGTACTGGGTAGGGGGGCTCGACTGGGAAAAAAAATTGAGGAATACCTGGGGCTCGGCTAAAAAATGCTGAGGTCGCACCATTGTAGGGGACTGAATGATCTTGGTTGAGTGGTTAAGTAAGAGGCTGATCTGACACTTTTCCTCAATTTGACTGTCTTTATAGAATTTGTCAGGATAAAAGTGAGGAAAATACATGAGAGCTTTGCTCTGAAGAAAAGGGACAAGACTCCTCCCGGCCGGTTTCGGTTTTCTCAGGTCACTGAGACATTTATGGGAGTGGTGGAGGCCTAGTCCTCATACAGTGCAGTGGTCCCATAGGGAAACCCACTCATTAATTAAAATATTTGCTTGTCTGGGGTCGCACATAAGAACTGTCCATTCGGTGACCTGAGCAGCCACAATGGTCTTAGATTGCCAGAGGCAGAATCCGAGACACGTAAGATGAGCTGAAACGACTCTGGGGTGACTCCTGGAGAAGGTAAGCTCACAAGCAGCACATGGACCCACTACACAAGTTCACTAGTGATTTTTATCCCTGACAAATCCAGCTTAAAACGGGAAACAGAATCTCTCAACAGAAATAAAGCGGTGTCAGAAAGCCAGCCTCTGACTAATACTCTAGCCAGATTCATGTACAATACATACAGAGCCCATACTTGCAAGTACCTAGTTAATTGGAGAAATTATGCTAAAAGAGATCTCAGCCTAAAATGGCCAAATTTGGGTTCTTTTTATATTCTAAAATTGATATTTTTATGTGCACAATTAGAAAAGGCCAGCCGTGCTTTGACTGGTATCTAGAAGCTTCTAAAACAAGAAATGATAGAGTAACTTCTTTGCAGAAAATCAACAAGAAATAGCTTGACACTATCAGAACTAAAAAGGCTGACTTCGCCAGGTCGCAGTGGAACCGGGAAGTCATGGTTGGCATTTATGCCATTTGACTTTTAATTTTTAGGCATCACTTTACCATCTTTTTGGGGGCACTCTTGCCATTTGGCTTTTGATTTCTGGGCATTTCTTTGCCTTTTGTTTCATTTGGAGTGTAACTCCTGGCTGGTGAAGTTCTGGTTTGGTTTGTTGGTTTGGTTTGAGTGCACAGATATCTGGTACAAACTGTTGGAGCTAATATGTGAATTGCTCACTCTAAGGTTGCACACCTCATCTGGGAACCCCTTGGGAAAGTTTTTTAAATGACTGGTCAATCTATAGCTATGATCTAGTGACAAGAAAAATGGCCTAAAAATATTAGATCTTTATTGACATAGGATAGGAAAATGGACTGAAGTTTCCGTAAGTCCAGGACTTCTTCCCGTAATCAACAGCCAGGGGCTGATCAAACTAAGACCCCTACTTCCCCAGAGGGACAATCCCTGCTGGGACCAATCTGCCCTTGTTATCAGGGCCAAGTTGAGCACTATCTGGTCTAAATTTTGGCTATAAAACTATGGTCACACACACACACACACACACACAAATACAATTTGACAATGTGGTCACAATATTCTTTAGACTCCAGAGGAAGCTTGAAAAAAAAATTATCTCTTTAAGAATTCTTGCCCTGAGAAAATAACTCCTTCTATACCTTTAGACCAGAGCTCTCTGGATCACTTATCTAGACCATATCTAATTCCTGAAACCAAAAGCAACAAAAAAGGGAAACAAAGCCTTTTAAAGTCTTACTCCAACCATTTTTTAATCATAACTAAGTTTGGAAAACAAAGCTATAGGATCTCTTGTGTCTATTTGTATGTATATATGTCTCAGTGTATGTATTTGTTTATTTGATAATATTGGTGATTGCTGAGATCAGTTTGTAAATGAGCTCTAATATAACTGGCCTTAAAAAAAAAAAAGTAAGCAGTTTCAAATCAAATAATTCTAAATACAAGAGAAATTAACCTAAATGAATTTCAGGTTCATGTGAAATGGGAAATATTCAGTGTTAAATACCAAAAATTAATGTTTGTTTGTTGATCTAAATAATGTAGACATGTCTAAGAGTACTTACATTAAGCAGAATATTTTCATTGTGCCTAGGTTCAATATAAGTTAAATATTATTATATCTGTTACAAGTTTGTCAGCAAGGAAATTACCTTGAGTGAAGAGGTAATTTCTGTCCTCTTTTGTGCTCATCTTTGCATGGAATGTTCCGTTGGTATCTCTAATTTTCTTGAAGAGATCTCTAGTCTTTCCGATCCTATTGTTTTCCTCTATTTCTTTTCATTGATCACTGAGGAAGGCTTTCTTATCGCTCCCTGCTATTTGGAACTCTGCATGCAAATGGGTTTGTCTTTCCTTTTCTCCTTTGCCTTTAGCTTCTCTTCTTTTCTCAGTTATTTGTAAGGCCTCCTTAGACAGCCATTTTGCCTTTTGCATTTCTTTTTCTTGGGGATGTTCTTGATCACTTCCTCCTCTACAATGTCACAAACCTCCATCCATAGTTCTTAGGGCACTCTGTGTATCAGATCTAATTTCTTGAATCTATTTGTCACTTCCACCATGTAATTATAAGGGATTTGATTTAGGTCATACTTGAATGGTCTAGTGGTTTTCCCTACTTTCTTCAATTTAAGTCTGAATTTTTAGTATAATAATTTTGACAATGTTGATTCTTCCTATCTAATAACATGTTGTTATAACAGTTGTGTCTTGGATGTCCTGACACAAATTTGGCAATCTCTTCTCTAAAGACATTTAATAATCAACAATTTTATCTGTAGATTTTATGACTTTCATTATTCCTTCCTGTTCTATGAATGCTTTTCACATCTCTATAATTTAGCCTGAAACAGATTTGTCTAGTAGACAAATTATTAAGATTAATTATTATTAAGATTATTTTTAATTATTATATTAAAATTATTATTATTAAATTTAATTATATTATCTTAATTATTATTAAGATTAATATTCTGTCCAGAGAGGCAAGGCAAAATGTATTCTATTCTGATGACTCTCTTTCTCATGACCTTAATTATTTCTCAAATATTCCTTTCATACAAACTTCAACAAATTAGAGACAGCATGAGATAGGGCTTTGCCTATGTTTAGGTGGTTAGTAATGCAAATCTGACTCTTTCTGGTTATGTAACCCAAATTTGGTGGGTTATGGTGTAAAGTGAGGGACTCCCAGCTTTGCGAGTGACCTTTTACCTGTAGAGGGGATGTGTTGCAGGAGGCAATGGTGGGTCTTTCTTCAACCACACTGACTTCTAGGAGTATCTTGAAAAGAAAGAGCAGGTGAATTCTACTTTTACTGCTTGTTCCAGATTGTTCTTTGTTTTCACCCTGAGTTTTATATATTTCCTTATGTGTTTACCACTTTCAAAAGAAGGTGATGAATGTCACTCTTTTTGCAAAGAAAAGTTAGAGCTGTTTGTTCCCAAATGATTTCTACCCCTCTCCCCTGCTCCCAGTTGGTACTGATAGTGGGTTGAACTTACATAAGCAATACTATATGTTTACTGAATGTGATATACCCACATGCTTTAAAGATGAAGCAAATTTCCCTTGTGATATCTGAAACTTTCTATTGTACAGAAAGGTCCTGTAGATAATTAATGCAATTAACTGTGGATGTAATTGACTGTTTTTGAAAGCAATTATTCACTTAACTGTCATATAAGAACAGAAAAGACAAAATACATACAAATTAGAGAGCTGTCGTTGTGATTATTTGAGGTTATTGCAGAGAAATCTTCTCTATGTTGGGTATTTAACAAGACCCTGAATCAACATGGGCAAATTAGAGATGACTATTTTGAAACTTTAAAAAATATACTACTTTTGGTTTAGTCAACCAAGTTTGTTTAAACTTTGAGAGAACCTTAATATTAGGCAAGTCTAAAGATGTTAGACAACCCTAAGTAATGTTAAAAATAGTTTTTTTAATGTCGTGTTCATTGGGATTACTTCGAGACAATTAGGAATTTAGAGAATTTCACTTCTACTTTAAACTATAGAAATAAAAAATTTAAATATACAAATATTTATAGCTTAAAGAAAATTAACTTTAGTAACAAGTTGCTAAGTATACAAAGAATTTGCCATTATTCAAAGTTCAAAAACTCTGATTTTTATAGGCTGCAGAAACAAATCAATAGGGAAGAAATCTGTGACAGGTATTAACTATGACAGATGGTCATATGCTGAAGTTAATACTTACCATTCCCATGCTTGAAAAGTTCCTTTCCTTTAGAATTAATTTCTAAACTGTGACTATATGTAACTTACTGGAAAAGATAGAGTATGGTAAAGTTCATTAAGGAAATGAAAGAACAATACATCTGATTATTTTTGACATATGGTATACCCTTTAGATGATCTCCAAACAAAATAATTATGTATGCTGTGATAAAGGAGTATTAAAACAAAGCCAATTAGTATATTCCACAGAGACTTATATTATAACTAAGTCATTGGGGCAAATAAGTCAAAGTTCTATATCAAGACCTTTAGCAAAGTCCCCTGAGTATGCTTCAGAGAGAGTGTGCTGAAGACCCAGCTTCACTGGTGAAAGGCCAATAAAACTAGTGACAGTGATAGGCCAAAAGTACTTTTTTTTGTTTTTCTTTTTGCAGGTGTTAAGTCATGTTTTACACAATGACAAGCTTTGTGCAGCATTACTTATTCCTTTTTCCTGGTGATCCACATAACCTTACATAAAATAGTGCTATTATAAAGGAAGAATCAATCACAAAGGATGTTAGGAGTATGAAGGGATTGTTAGAATTTCCCATTCATTCAGTCATGTATATAACAGACATTTTTCAGATCTGCAGTGGTTAGAAATGTAGTTAGAAATCAATATATCATAATATTTCCTCAAGGCTCTTATAGTCCAGTATAGTGATGGAATCAAATAAATACACCAGTATTTTAGTTTCTGGAAAAAAGTATATTTAGAGGATATTATAATAGCATATAAAGGATGGAGAGGCCATTTTTTTTCTGCAAGAGATAGCAAAGACCTTATAGAGAGGTGACAACAAATGTGTGAATTAATTAAACAATGATTTGTAGATTGTCTCATATTTTCTGCACTGCAGACACAATGAAAAAGCAAGACACAATCTTTGTCTTCAAGGATCTTATAGAATTTTGGAAAATAGATAGTTAGCAGACAAGGGGAATAAAAGTGGAAATACAGAGGTTTTGAGTATATTTGGATATATTAGTCAATGTGCCTTCCACACCTTTCTGTCACTTTGAGATTAAACTTCTAGTGCTCCTCTTATCCTGCCCCCAGGGAAATGACGCTCAGTGTGTTTTCTTTTTCTGGTTCATTTTAGTTTTGTTTTCCCTACATGCTCTGAGCATCAGTCTCAGGTTCAGCCCAAGTAGTAATGAGTTGAACTAGATTTGCAATTTACTGACAAACAGCAGATAACCAGTAGGCAATGGGCTCTGGAGCAGAGATGACTTTGTATAGAGCTGTGCATTGTGGGCAGGATGTTTCATGTAACAAGATGAGCTGAGGAGAGAAGGCATGTCAAGAATTTGACTCAGGGAGCTGACTCAGGGAGGCAGATATTCGAGACCATGCCATAAAAGGACAACTTAAATTATTTTTCATTCAGAGTTTCACTCCCTGTGAGCTGATTTGTACTTATACATCACAATCTGTGAGCTGTTCATACCTTTATCATTAGTATCTCCTTCCATTGGCTTTAAATGTTTCGGGTGGGTTTCTATTGTTTTTATCGAAAAGTAGCAGGGAATGTTGGTGAATCTCTAGATAGTTTTTTGAGGGTGAAAAGTAGAAAACAGAGTCCTGAAAGAAAGACACGGCCATAACTAACAGTTTTGTGTGCTGTGATTAGGAATTTTGGATTTATGTTATGAAAATGAAAATCACTGTAGGCTTCCAAGCAAAGTGGCATGATCATTATATAATGGTCACTTGGGTGCTTTTTAGGAGTCATAAATGGCGGTAGAGGATGACATTGATGAAAGGGATAGTAAAAGTCTGTAGTAAGGCAGAAGCTGTAGGAATATAAGGAAGATATTTAAGACATATCAGTATTGTGGAGCTTACATGACTTGCACACTGATCTCATGAAAGGAGTAAAAGATTAATGACAAATGAATCAAATGAATTAATGACAAATTAATTTCCTTTATCAATACAGGAAATCATGGAACTAATGTTGTATTTGACAGAAGAAAAATGAGTGTAGCTGTCGAGATATTAATATTGGGATGTTTCTTCACTGAGGATTCAGTCAAGGAAACAAAGTGCAGTAAAATAATTTGTGTTTTCAAATGTCTTAGAGTTTCAGTGAAGAGAAGAATTCAATGCAGGAGTTAAGGAGGAAAAGCACAAATGGATGATAAACACTTCCTAAGATTATTGTTATTCAATTACACCTGCTATTATTATATGGGCTTTCAAGGTGGCACAATGGTAAAGAATTTGCTTGCCAATGCAGGAGATGTAAGGGACTTGGGTCCCTGGGTCTGGAAGATTCTCCTGGACATCCCCTGGCAACCCACACCAGTCTTCTTGCCTGGGAAATTCCATGGACAGAGGAGCCTGCTGGGTTGTAGAATCAGACATGACTGAGCGACTGAGTACAGAAGTACTTGATGTCAGAAGCTGGATAACAAATTCACATGTGTACTGTTTGATTTTTCCTAGTAATCATCCTCTAAGGCAACTATTAATATCATAATTTTGCAGTTGCAGTAGCTTGGCTATGCAAAATCTAACATGCCCAAGGTGATAGTAATATAGTAAATATTCAAGCCATTTTGAATATTTGAATATTCAAAGAAAGCAACATCTGTCTGATTCCATAGCTTGTGCAATGAACAATGTGCTCCATGTTGCGTTTCAAACACCAGATGAGCTGAAGAAGGCACAACTGTCCATAACATTCACCATGAGCATTTGTCATTTGAACATTTCAATTCTCATAGGAGACAAGCTTTCCTGTGGGCTGGGGGAGAGTGAGGAGTGTGAAAAGTGAGAAGGTTCCATGGGAGAAAAGCAGGTTCAAGATCAGAAAATGAAATGATATTTTCCTCCTCTTTAGCCTCTGAGGTTTTAACCATTGAACTTTAGAGTTAGCCTAAGACACATGTGAGCAGAGGAGCTGTGGTGGCTGATACTATCCCACAGCATCACACTGGACAGGTTGGGAGAGAGATTTTTGTATGAGATGCTCTTTAGTTCTGCAGGATAATTATTTATTTCTGACAGTTGAGATCATAGGACACAAACTTGAGACCTGATTTGTATTTTTACTTTAAGTGTAAGACCAATCTTTCTATGTTGCAAAGAGGAGAAAAGTCACTTTTTATTAAATATTCTACAGAGCATGCCTTCAATTGTTAATGTTAATATCATCCTGGGATATCTTTGCAAATGCCATCCCTTAGCTTGTTCTGCAAATGTAAAGGTTAGAAACGGTTTCAGGAAGCATGGTCACATGTTTTAAATAACTTTTTTCCTTTAAGCAGCATAAATTTATGTACATAATTCATTGTTTTGCATTAAGGAATACTAGAAGAAAATGACAGAAATCTAATATTTGTGAGGAGGCAGAAACCAGTGTCTTTTTAGATAGGATACTGCCTGATGCTTAGGTGGTCTTCTTGGGGCTGCATATGCATGCTAAGTCACTCAGTCATGGCTGACTCTTTGCGACCCTGTAGTCCACTGGGCTCCTCTGTCCATGGGATTCTCCAGGCAAGAATGCTGGAGTGGGTTGCCATGCCTTCCTCCAGGGCATCTGTCTGACCAAGGGATTGAATCTATGTCTCTTATGTCTCCTGCATTAGCAGGCAGGTTCTTTACAACTAGCACCACTGGGGAAGCCCTTTTTTGGGGTTAGAAAAGAGAGAATCTGGTATTGAACTGTCAAATAATGTAACTCTTTAAATAGTTGTATGTGGCTTTCTGGATTTAAATTAATTAAAATTAACTGCAGTAAGAAATTTATTTTCTTACTCATAGTAGTAATTAAAGAAACAGAACAGATTAAAATGGTATCAAGGATGAGAGAGTAGCAGCTCTGTCAAAATATATTGCTTAATTAGCCCTTTTATGTATGTGAGATTATGGGTCAAATATATGTTAACCTAGTTTTAGACAAACTTCTTCTGCATTCCTTTGTTTCTAATTATTTTTTAACAATTACAAATATGTGTCTGTATTGAATACTTTCTTCTTTTACTGAAGACAAGAACATTTTAAACAATGAAAGAATTATAACCATTCATCCATTTATCCAGCCCTCTATTTGTCATTTATGTTCGTAGAAAGTTTTTGGTTTCATAAACGTACCAAAAAGTAAGCAATCATGGTAATGTACCACTTTCTATTATTTGAATACTTTTAGTTGAGTTGAGTCCTCTATTATACCACAGGAGATGTATCTCTGTAATCATTATAGATATGGATACAGAGATCAAACAATCTAGCAACTTCAATGTCTATGATAATACATATAAAAATAGTTATTTATAAAACAGTTTCATATACATGTTTATAGATATACTTTCCTAATATAGTCTTTATTATATACATTTGTGCATTTGTTTTACATACATATATATGAAAACATGACATTGTAAAATTAATTTCTTATATTAATTATTTTTTTATTTTATTTTTTAACTTTACAATATTGTATTGGTTTTGTCATATATTAACATGAATCTGCCACAGGTATACATGTGTTCCCCATCCTGAACCCTCCTCCCTCCTCCCTCCCTGTACCATCCCTTTGAATCGTCCCAGTGCACCAGCCCCAAGCATCCAGTATCATTCATCGAACCTGGACTGGAGACTTATTTCATATATGATTATTATTCATGTTTAAATGCCATTCTCCATCACTCATCAGAGAAATGCAAATCAAAATTAATTTATTTTAATTGGAGGATAATATCTTTACAACATTGTGATGGTTTTTGCCACACATCAACATAAATTGGCCAAAGACCCTGATGCTGGGAGGGATTGGGGGCAGGAGGAGAAGGGGATGACAGAGGATGAGATGGCTGGATGGCATCACCAACTCGATGGATGTGAGTCTGAGTGAACTCCAGGAGTTGGTAATGGACAGGGAGGCCTGGTGTGCTGCGATTCATGGGGTCGCAAAGAGTCAGACACGACTGAGAGACTGAACTGAACTGATACATATGTTTGCCCCATCCTGAACCCCGCTCTCACCTCCCTCCCCACCCTATCCCTCTAGGCTGTAATTTTAATAACAGTAACATTAACTGAGAAATTGCTAGATCCTTGGTCCTTTAATTAGATCCAATAAGGGAAAATTATTGGCCTTAATATAAACTCAAAACTAATTTCTCAAAATGAAATAATTTGTCTTATTCAACAGTTTTAGTCGTATGGGTTCTTACCCACTGTGTGTCTGTGTAAAAAAGTTCAGTATATGTTGTTAAAAACACCATCCTGCTCCTGATGTTACTTCAGGTTCTCTCACTGCATTCCAAGTATCCTTCTTTGTTGTTGATGTTCAGTCACTAAGTTGTCTCTAACTCTCTGTGACCCCATGGGCTGTAGCATGTCAGGTTCCTCTGTTCTCCACTATGTCCTGGAGTTTGCACAAATTTCATATCCATTGAATCAGTAATGCTATCTGATCCTCTGCTGCCCCCTTCTCCATTTCCCTTCACTCTTTCCCAGCATGAGGGACTTTTGCAGTGAGTTGACTCCTCACCTCAGGTGACCAAAGTATTGGAGCTTCAGCTTCAACATCAGTCCTTCCAATGAATATTCAGAGTTGATTTCCTTTAGGAACGACTACTTTGATCTCTTTGCAGTCCAAGGGATTCGGAAGAGTATTCTCCAGCACTACAATTTGAACAGGTTAATTCTATGGTGCTCAGCCTTCTTTATGGTCCAACTCTCACATCCATACATGATAACTGGGAAAACCATAGCTTTAACTACAGGGACCTTTGTCTACAAAGTGATTTCAGATCTCTGTTTTTTAATATGGTGTCAAGGTTTTTCATAGCAGTTCTTCCAAGGAGAAAGTGTCTTAATTTTATGGCTGCAGTGTCTGCAGTGATTTTGGAGCCCAAGAAAATAAAATTTGTCATTACTTCCACTTGTTCTCCATTTGTTTGACATGAAAAGATGAGACTGAATGCCATGATCTTAGTATTTTGAATGTTGAGTTTTAAGTCAGCTTCTTCACTCTCCTCTTTCATCCTTGTCTTGAGACTCTTTAGTTCCTCTTTGATTTCTGTCATTAGAGTGATCATTTGCATATCTGAGATTATTGATATTTCTCCCACACATCTTGAGTCCAGCTTATGGTTCATCCACCGGGTATTTCACATGATGTACTCTGCATAAAAGTTAAATAAGCAGGGTGACAATATACAGTCTTGCTGTCCTCCTTTCCCAATGTTGAACCAGTCTGTTGTTCCATGTCCAGTTCTAACTGTTGCTTTTTGATCTGCATACAGGTTTCTCAGGAGACAGGTAAGGTCGCCTGGTATTCCCATGCCTTTAAGAATTTGTCACAGTTTGTTGACATCCACACATCTCATCCTCTGTCATCCCCTTCTTCTGCCTTCAATCTTTACCAGCATGAGGGTCTTTTCCAATGAGTCAGTTCTTTGCATCAGTTGGCCAAAGTATTGGAGTTTCAGCTTCAGCATCAGTCCTTCCAATGAATATTAGGACTGATTTCCTTTAGGATGAACTGTTTGGATCTCCCTGCAGTCCAAGGGACTCTCAAGAGTCTTCTCCAACACCACAGTTCAAAAGCATCAATTCTTCAGCACTCAGCTTTCTTTATAGGTCAACCGTCACATCCGTACATGACTACTGGAAAAACCATAGCTTTGACTAGATGGACCTTTGTTGGCAAAGCAATGTCTCTGTTTTTAAATATGCTGTCTGGGTTGGTTGTAGCTCTTCTTCCAAGGACCAAGAATCTTTTAATTTCATGGCTGAAGTCACCATCTGCAGTGATTTTGGAGGCCATGGATCTATTTGCCATGAAGTGATGGGACCGGATGCCATGATCTTAGTTTTCTGAATGTTGCATTTTGATTTAAGTTGGGTATTATATCAGTGAGGTAAAACAGATTTTAAAATACAGGTTTTCTATTATAATTGTCACTTAGTTCATTTTTAGAACAATAGAAAATCTATTGTTTGAAATTGGGAATCTTGTTGAATTGGTTCCAACTCAAAGATCATCTGTAAGATGATAGAATACGAAGCATGTGCCTTTCTAAGAGCAAATACATATAGATTTATAGATAATTAAAGACTTTTTCTTGTGATTAATCTTTGTTGAAAGTCAACACTAATATGGAGAAGGCGATGGCACCCCACTCCAGTACTCTTGCCTGGCAAATCCCACGGACGGAGGAGCCTGGTAGGCTGCAGTCCATAGGGTCGCTAAGAGTCGGACACGACTGAGCAACTTCCCTTTCACTTTTCACTTTCATGCATTGGAGAAGGAAATGGCAACCCACTCCAGTGTTCTTGTCTGGAAAATCCCAGGAACGGGGGAGCCTGGTGGGCTGCCGTCTATGGGGTCACACAGTCGGACATGACTGAAGTGACTTAGCAGCAGCAGCAGCAGCAGCAACACTAATATTGCTAAGCATGTAGACTTTTATTTTCTTGGAAAATAATTTTACCCTTGACATAGGAGAATAGGCATTCACTGGCATTTTTTAGACTTTTTATTTTGCATGTTAGGTAACTTGACCCCTTGTTGATGCAAGTGGAGGAGGCCCACAAAAGCCCCTTTTACTAGATCATACTAGTAATCTATTCATAGGTGCTCAGTCCAAATTATACACTTGGGCTAAACAAGGAAGTTGTGCATACATACACATATGTATATATACACACACACACAAGGTTATATATGTATATATAGTTTAAGTCCCCTATATATCAAAATATATCTTGATAAGAATTGTAGATATAGATAGCAAATGAATTATCAAGTTAAATATATATATAAATCATATAAATTTACTGAATTTTTATAATAAATTTACTATTATTTAAATTTAATTATAACATTATAATTATAATGAGGGTGTATACATACTCACACACACACACACACACACAGAAAGATAGATAGAGAATCAGCCTCTTTGTGTAACTGCATTCTTAATAATCTCAGGAGCTTTAAAGAGACATTGTATATCAGATAGTATGATGTGTGGGAGAAGCCAGTCTGTAGAAAGAAATACAACAGAAAAAGATGTGCAGAGAAGCAGAAGAGTGTTTCTGTGTCTTCAGCAGTATTTAGATCCACGTTTATGTAATCCTGAGGCTCTGCTACTTCTTTCACACCTCATAGTCATTAGATTCTGAGAGATAGCCCTACAGCCTTCAGAAAAATGTTCTCTTTTTGTGTAAGACCTCTTTGCATAAAATCAGAGTCCTATGTAAACTATTTGGGAAGAAAACCATTGCTTGAAGGACAAATAACCAGTTATTAGAACACTGCTGCAAAATAATAAAATGCATTTTGAGTCTATGGAGAAAGGCTGTATGTTTTTGTCTTTGCATGATATTTAAATATATTTGAGCTCTGTTATAGTGTATTTTTTGGAGAAGACTCTTGAGAGTCCCTTGGACTGCAAGGAGATCCAACCAGTCCATTCTAAAGGAGATCAAGCCCTGGGTGTTCTTTGGAAGGAATGATGCTAAAGCTGAAACTCCAGTACTTTGGCCACTTCTTGCGAAGAGTTGACTC
>NW_011494807.1:1839692-1840365 GCF_000754665.1 Bison bison bison | reverse complement strand
ATACAGAGGATGAGATGGCTGGATGGCATCATCGACTAGATGGACGTGAGTTTGAGTGAACTCCGGGAGATGGTGATGGACAGGGAGGCCTGGCGTGCTGTGATTCATGGGGTCGCAAAGAGTCGGACATGACTGAGTGACTGGACTGAACTGAACTGACTGATAGTGTATTTCCATTGAAGATGCTTGTAATGGGCCACAGCAATACTGCTGGGGATCTAACTGTGGAAAATTCTGAAAGAGATGGGAATACCAGACCACCTGACCTGCCTCTTGAGAAATCTGTATGCAGGCCAGGAACCAACAGTTAGAACTGGACATGGGACAACAGACTGGTTCCAAATAGGAAAAGGAGTTCGTCAAGGCTGTATATTGTCACCCAAAACAGGTGATTTAACTTATATGCAGAGTACATCATGAGAAATGCTGGACTGGAAGAAGCACAAGCTGGAATCAAGATTGCCGGGAGAAATATCAATAACCTCAGATATGCACGTGACACCACCCTTATGGCAAAAATTGAAGAGGAACTAAAAAGCCTCTTGATGAAAGTGAAAGAGGAGAGTGAAAAAGTTGGCTTAAAGCTCAACATTCAGAAAATGAAGATCATGTCATCTGGTCCCATCACTTCATGGGAAATAGATGGGGAAACAGTGGAAACAGTGTCAGACAT
>NW_011494807.1:1834879-1839573 GCF_000754665.1 Bison bison bison | reverse complement strand
CAGCCATGAAATGAAAAGATGCTTACTCCTTGGAAGGAAAGTTATGACCAACCTAGATAGCATATTGAAAAGCAGAGACATTACTTTGCCAACAAAGGACCATCTAGTCAAGGCTATGGTTTTTCCAGTGGTCATGTATGGATGTGAGAGTTGGACTGTGAAGAAGGCTGAGCACTGAAGAATTGATGCTTTTGAACTGTGGTGTTGGAGAAGACTCTTGAGAGTCCCTTGGACTGCAAGGAGATCCAACCAGTCCATTCTAAAGGAGATCAGCCCTGGGTGTTCTTTGGAAGGAATGATACTAAAGCTGAAACTCCAGTACTTTGGCCACCTCATGGGAAGCGTTGACTCATTGGAAAAGAGTGTGATGCTGGGAGGGATTGAGGGCAGGGGGGAAAGGGGACGACAGAGGATGAGATGGCTGGATGGCATCACCGACTTGATGGACGTGAGTCTGAGTGAACTCCGGGAGTTGGTGATGGACAGGGAGGCCTGGTGTGCTGCGATTCATGGGGTTGCAAAGAGTCGCACACGACTGAACTGAACTGAATATTCCAATTATAACAATATTTTAAAATATCCCTACCACCTACTGTTAAAGACACATCTGGAGGAGAAGGGGACAACAGGGGATGAGATGGTGGATGACATTACTGACTCAATAGACATGAGTTTGAGTAAACTCCGGAGTTGGCAATGGACAGGGAGGCCTGGCGTGCTGCGATCATGGGGTTGCAAAGAGTCTGACACGACTGAGTGACTGAACTGAGGTGCAGTAAAATCCATAATAGTGTCATTGCAGTCTGATTATGGGGATGGAGTCTTGTCCTATCACTGTAGTGAGGGGATTTATTGCTCTCTTTCTTCTTAATCTGCCTTTTTGTAAATATGAAAATAACATTTTGAAAAACTTACTTTGTCAGAGTTAGAACATAAAAGCTTTTAAGTTCATCCACTAATGTTTGTTATGTATATGTAGCGATGTTAATAATAATATATATTATTTTTTCACATTCTTTTCCCTTATAGTTTATTACAAAACATTGTGTATAGTTCTCTGTTCTGTACAGTAGGTCCCTGTTGGTTG
The DNA here is from genome assembly GCF_000754665.1 of Bison bison bison. Taxonomy (NCBI): domain Eukaryota; kingdom Metazoa; phylum Chordata; class Mammalia; order Artiodactyla; family Bovidae; genus Bison; species Bison bison. The sequence goes on along the minus strand of NW_011494807.1, from coordinate 1,838,486 downwards.
TCTATTTTTATACATAGTAGTGTGTATATGTTAATCCAAAACCCCTAATTTATTCCTCTCCCCCTTTTCCTGTTAGTAACCACAAGTTTGTATGCCTATGGGTCTATTTCTGCCTGGTATATAGTTCATTTGTATAATTTATTTTTAAGTTCTACATATAAGCAATATCATATGAATATTTGTCTTTCTCTGTCTGGCTTACTTCACTTTGCCTTTTGATGATATTGTTAAAGGGTGTTTTTTACATTTTAACCATGTAGGTAGGTTATATAGTGGTACCCTATTGCAGTTTTAATTTGTATTTTCTTGATCAATATCAATGTTGAGTGACCTTTAAGATGTTTATTGGTCATTTGGTTTCCTTCTTTTGTAAAGTGCCAGTTCAAATTTCTTATTTACTAAAGAATTGACTTGTCTTTTCCTTTTTAACTAATAGCAAGTCTTTATTATTTCCTTAATGTGAGGCTCATTGTCAGTTATATTGTCAATGTTACACTCATTGTCAGTGTTGAATATATAATTATTCATTTTGACCTTGATGTTTATATTCTTTTTGTGTCTTTTTATAAAAAGAGTTACTAATACTAGTCTAAGTTATCTATAGTTTTCTTTGTGGTAGAGAATTTTTTCTTGTTCAACAAACCATCCTATGCTATGAAAACATGGTTGTTTTGTTCTAGAATTTTTATTTTTTACCTTTCACATATATAGTATCCATTTGGAATTGATAATTGTGTATGTTGTGAAGTGGGGGTTATTTATTTATCTAACTAGTTAATTTACAAACTGCCATTTATATGATAGAAAAGATTGTTTTTCACCCCTGCTCTACAATACCAGTTTTGTTAAAAATCAAGGGCCCATTCCCATGTGGGTCTATTTCCAAATTGTCTCTTCAGAGAACTGAAGAGATATTCGTCTCTTGGCCCATTCTTCTCTCCTTGTACCATCACACTGCCTTAACTACTATTGTTATCATGCTTGGTAAAGTAAGTGTTCTCACTTTATTCTTGGCAATTTGGGGCCCTATTTATATCTATGTTAATATTAAAATCAGCTTGGTAATTTCATAAGAATCCTAGGATTTTACAGGGGTAACGTTAAATCAGTACATTAACTTGAAAAGACTTTCAAACAAAAGGCATGATATTTCCCTTTATTAAGGTAGTCTTTAGTTTCTCCCAATAAAGTTTTATATTTTTCTAGTGCAGGGCTTTTGTACATCTCTTATCAGATCTATTCTTTAGAATTGTGTGGGTTGTAAATGGTATTATTTTTAAAGATCTATTTTGTAAAATTTTGTTGGTGATTAAATAGAGAAATAGAACTATTGTTTATAATAATTGTGCATCTAGATATCCTCATTAACTTCCTAGTTCTAACACATTAGGTATAAGTAGATTTCGGATTGTCTACACATCCTCTTCAAATAATGACATTACTATGTATTTTCCTATAACCCTAGCTTTACTTGTATAACACAAATTTGAATGCCACATTTTCAATATAATTTGGTTCAAAATACTGTGTAATTTCCATTTTGATAGCTTTTTTCACTAATGCACTATTTAGTAATGGATTGTACGTGTGTGCTAAGTTGCTTCAGTTGTGTCTGACTCCATGACCCTATGGACCATAGCCTGGCAGGCTCCTTTGTCCATGGGATTCTCCAGGCAAGAACACAGGAGTGGGTAGTGATATCCTCCTCCATGGCATGGATCTCCTGACCAAGGAGTTGAACTCATGTCTCTTACATATCCTGTGTTGGCAGGCTGATTCTTTACTACTAGAGCCACTGAAAAGCCCAGTCTTGGAGTCAGTTCAGTTTAGTTCAGTAGCTCAGTCATGTCTGACTCTTTGTGACCCCATGGACTGCAGCACACCAGGCTACTCTGCCCATCACCAACTCTCAAAGCTTGCTCAAACTCATGTCCATTGAGTCAGTGATGCCATCCAACCATCTAATTCTCTGTTGTCCCCTTCTCTTCCCGCCTTCAATCTTTCCTAGCACTTGGGTCTTTTCCAAAGAGTCAGTTCTTCACATCAGGTAGCCAAAGCATTGGAACTTCAGCTTCAGCATCATTCCTTCCAATGAATATTCAGGACTGATTTCCTTTAGGATTGACTGGTTGGATCTCCTTGCTGTCCAAGGGAGTCTCAAGAGTCTTCTCCAACACCACACTTCAAAAGAATCAATTCTTCAGTGCTCAGCTTTCTTTATAGTCCAATTCTCACATCCACACAAAACTACTGGAAAAACCATAGCTTTGACTAGATGGACCTTTTTTTTTTTTTCAAAACAATGTCTCTGCTTTTTAATATGCTGTCTAGGTTGGTCATAACTTTCCTTCCAAGTAGTAAATGTCTTTTAATTGCATGGCTGCAGTCACCATCTGCAGTGTTTTTGGAACCCCAAAAAATAAAGTCAGCCACTCTTTTCATTGTTTCCCCATCTATTTGACATGAAGTGATGGGACTGGATGCCATGATTTTAGTTTTCTGAATGTTGAATTTTAAGCCAACTTTTTCACTCTCGTCTTTCACTTTCATCAAGAGTCTCTTTAGTTTCTCTTCACTTTCTGTCATAAGGGTGGGGTCATCTGCATATGTGAGGTTATTTGTATTTCTCCCAGCAATATTGATTCCAGCTTGTCCTTTATCCAGCCCGGCATTTCACTTGATGTACTCGTATATAAGTTAAATAAGCCAGATGAATATACAGCCTTAAAGTACTCCTTTCCCAATTTGGAACCAGTCTGTTGTTCCATGTCCAGTTCTAACTGAGGCTTCTTGACACCTGAATACAGATTTCTCAGGAGACAGGTAAGGTGGTCTGGTATTCCACTATATATATCAGATCAGATCAGTCGCTCAGTCGTGTCCAACTCTTTGCGACCCCATGAATTGCAGCATGCCAGGCCTCCCTATCCATCACCAACTCCCGGAGTTTACTCAACCTCACGTCCATCGAGATGGTGAGCCATCCAGCCATCTCATCCTCTGTCATCGCCTTCTCCTCCTGCCCCCAATCCCTCCCAGCATCAGGGTCTTTTCCAATGAGTCAACTCTTCACATGAGGTGTCCAAAGTACTGGAGGTTCAGCTTCAGCATCACTCCTTCCAATGAACACCGAGGACTGGTCTCCTTTAGGATGGACTGGCTGGATCTCCTTGAGGTCCAAGGGGCTCTCAAGAGTCTTCTCCAACAAAACAGTTCAAAAGCACCAATTCTTCAGCATTCAGCTTTCTTCAGAGTCCAACTCTCACATCCATACGTGACCACTGGAAAAATCATAGCTTTGACTAGACAGACCTTTGTTGCCAAAGTAATGTCTCTGCTTTTGAATATGCTGTCTAAGTTGTTCATAATTTTCCTTCCAAGGAGTAAGCATCTTTTAATTTCATGGCTGCAATCACCATCTGCAGTGATTTTGGACCCAAAAAAATAAAGTCTGACACTGTTTCCACTGTTTCCTCATCTATTTCCCATGACGTGATGGGACCAGATGCCATAATCTTCATTTTCTGAATGTTGATCTTTAAGCCAACTTTTTCACTCCCCTCTTTCACTTTCATCAAGAGGCTCTTTAGTTCCTCTTTACTTTCTG
>NW_011494807.1:1804749-1834779 GCF_000754665.1 Bison bison bison | reverse complement strand
GATCCACACAGTCAAAGGCTTTGGCATAGTCAATAAAGCAGAAATAGATGTTTTTCTGGAACTCTCTTGATTTTTCCATGATCCAGCGGATGTTGGCAATTTGATCTCTGGTTCCTCTTCCTTTTCTAAAACCAGCTTGAACATCTGGAAGTTCACGATTCACATATTGCTGAAGCCTGGCTTGGGAATTTTGAGCATTACTTTGCTAGCGTGTGAGATGAGTGCAATTGTGTGGTAGTTTGAGCATTCTTTGGCATTGCCTTTCTTTGGGATTGGAATGAAAACTAACCTTTTCCAGTCCTGTGGCCACTGCTGAGTTTTCCAAATTTGCTGGCATATTGAGTGCAGCACTTTCACAGCATCATCTTTCAGGATTTGAAATAGCTTAACTGGAATTCCATCACCTCCACTAGCTTTGTTTGTAGTGATGCTTTCTAAGGCCCACTTGACTTCACATTCCAAGATGTTTAGCTCTAGGTGAGTGATCACAGCATCATGATTATCTTGGCCATGAAGATCTTTTTTGTACAGTTCTTCTGTGTATTCTTGCCACCTCTTCTTAATATCTTCTGCTTCTGTTAGGTCCATACCATTTCTGCCCTTTATCAAGTCCATCTTTGCATGAAATGTTCCCTTGGTATCTCTAATTTTCTTGAAGAGATCTCTAGTCTTTCCCATTCTGTTGTTTTCCTCTATTTCTTTGCACTGATCACTGAGGAAGGCTTTCTTATCTCTCCTTGCTATTCTTTGGAACTCTGCATTCAGATGCTTATATCTTTCCTTTTCTCCTTTGCTTTTCACTTCTCTTCTTTTCACCTCTATTTGTGAGGCCTCCTCAGACAGCCATTTTGCTTTTTTGCATTTCTTTCTCTTAGGGATGGTCTTGATCCCTGTCTCCTGTACAATGTCATGAACCTCAGTCCATAGTTCATCCGGCACTCTATCTGTAAGATCTAGTCCCTTAAATCTATTTCTCACTTCCACTGTATAATCATAAGGGATTTGATTTAGGTCATACCTGAATAGTCTAGTGGTTTTCCCTATTTTTTTCAATTTACGTCTGAATTTGGCAAAAAGGAGTTCATGATCTGAACCACAGTTAGCTCCCAGTCTTTTTTTTGCTGACTGTATGAGCTTCTCCATCTTTGGCTGCAAAGAATATAATGAATCTGATTTCGGTGTTGACCATCTGGTGATGTCCATGTGTAGAGTCTTCTCTTGTGTTGTTGGAAGAGGGTGTTTGCTATGACTAGTGTATTCTCTTGGCAAAACTCTATTAGCCTTTGCCCTGCTTCATTCCGTATTCCAAGGCCAAATTTGCCTGTTACTCCAGGTGTTTCTTGACTTCCTACTTTTGCATTCCAGTCCCCTATAATGAAAAGGACATCTTCTTTGGGTGTTAGTTCTAAAAGGTCTTGTAGTTCTTCATAGAACCATTCAACTTCAGCTTCTTCAGTGTCTCTGGTTGGGGCATAGGCTTGGATTACCGTGATATTGAATGGTTTGCCTTGGAAATGAACAGAGATCATTCTGTCATTTTTGAGATTGCATCAAGTACTGCATTTAGGACTCTTTTGTTGACCGTGATGGCTACTCCATTTCTTCTAAGGGATTCCTGGTCACAGTAGTAGATATAATGGTCATCTGAGTTAAATTCACCCATTCCTGTCTGCTGATTCCTAGAATGTCGACGTTCACTCTTGCCATCTCCTGTTTGAGCACTTCCATTTTGCCTTGATTCATGGACCTGACATTCCAGGTTCCTATGCAATATTGCTCTTTACAGCATCAGACCTTGCTTCTATCACCAGTCACATCCACAGCTGTGTATTCTTTTTGCTTTGGCTCCATCCCTTCATTCTTTCTGGAGTTATTTCTCCATTGATCTCCAGTAGCATATTGGGTACCTACTGACCTGGGGAGTTCCTCTTTCAGTATCCTATCATTTTGCCTTTTCATACTGTTCATGGGGTTCTCAAGGCAAGAATACTGAAGTGGTTTGCTATTCCCTTCTCCAGTGGACCACATTCTGTCAGACCTCTCCACCGTGACCCATCCATCCTGGGTGGCTTCACAGGGCATGGCTTAGTTTCATTGAGTTAGACAAGGCTGTGGTCCTAGTGTGATCAGATTGACTAGTTTTCTGTGAGTATGGTTTCAGTGTGTCTGCCCTCTGATGCCCTCTTGCAACATCTACCTTCTTACTTGGGTTTCTCTTACCTTGGACAATGCTGACCATGAACATGGATCAGCTCCACTTGTCCTCCTGTGCCCGTGCAGCCACCACTTTTTGGACGTGACTACTTCACTTAAATAATACACGAATATTTTCCATTACTTTTTGCTACTTATTTGTAGTTGAATTACATTGTAGGAAGAGAACATCCTGTATATGATTTCACATAGATGCACAATTTTTGAGATTTGTTGTTTGGCTCATAATCTTGACATCTAATACCCTAGGACTTCGCTCTCTAATTTTTCCTCCATTAGACTCTCTAACCACTTTAAAGTAGCTCTTCATTCCATCTCAGTCTAATAATTTTTGACATAGCACCATATCCATTTCTTTGATGATATTTATCACAATTTGTAGATGTGTGTGTGTTTGTATTCTATGATTTCAGGAACTATGTCTGCTCCTATAATACTGCTTCCTGCTATAGTGAGACTTCAAATATGTATGGGCCCTAAAACAATATTTGATGAATTCAGTCAGTAGTGATTGAATTTCTGGGTGAAGGCAAAATGGGCTACGGAGAGTATGTGGCATACATAAAGACAACCAAAGGTAGAACTTTGAAGATAGGCAGTCATAGATGAGAATGTAGTGTGGAAAACTGAGAAAGAATGACTTGAGGGATAACAGTAAATTAGGACAGTGGTGTATCATGCATGCTAAAAGAGAAGAAATGTCACAAGACAGCAATCAATAACCAACTGTCACAAGTTGTAGATGGGTCAAGAATAATAAGTATGTGCATTTGACTTAGAATTGAGGAGACTGATAACAAGGGTAAAAACTTGAAGTAATGTGGATGCTAGACATTACCAAATTTAAGATGGTTGCAATGTAGTAGTTTATTCAGATACTTTCTAAAAATGTGTGCATATTATTTTCAGAAGAATCCCTCTTTTCACTGTATCAATTAAATTACATAGTTAGGAGAAAACTTGATTTAAATTTTCTTTTTAAAAGAGGTAAGAACTGAAGCCTGAGATTGTGGAGTCAAAACAGAACCCACATGCCTTATTCTCATTCCATTCTTTTTTCTCTTGCATCAACTATTGTTTGTAAGTTGCTTCCTTTCAGAGGGAAGCATAGTATCATATGAGCGACTGAAGGCAAGGTATTCTCTTGGGACACAGTAGTTTGCTGTAGAGTACCATTTACCTGATTGGTTAGTGTGGTTGTTGAATATACATTATTACTGCTCTTTAAAATTTCCTTTCAATGTCATGCGACCATAAAGGGGAATACAATGCAGAGTGCATAACATACTGATTGTTAAAATAAGGTGGACCATTCAGGAAATAATATACAAATTGAATGAGGAGTTAAAAATGTGAGGTTGTTATCCAGTTCCAGGAAAAATGCAAAGTGGGGAAAAATCAAGATAACCAGTAGCAACACAGAGGTTTTGAGCTCCTGGGTGTGAGATGGCAGGGAAAGGAGAGAAAGAAAATCACCTTTATTGAGCGTCTGTCCTTTAAGGCACTTTGAAATGACTGAGCAATTTATCTTAATCCTTAAGATAAATCTTGGCATAGATGCTATTGTTGCTACCTTTGTTTTTCTAAAGGGAATTCCAAGATACAAAGAGCTTGTAGAAAGAACTTGCCTGAGAACTCAAGTGAACCAGTGACAGCCCTGGGATCTGAGCCTTAGTGTGTCTTTCTTCAGAGCCTGTCTCTTACCCACTGCATCGTATGGCAGATGAGGAAACTAAGTCTCAGGAAGATTTTCCACTACCTAAGCTTGTAGAGTGACAATAAACTAAATCTGGATCTCTGCCCAGTTGTTTCATTGTGTAGCCTGTGCACCTCCTCCTCCATCTGCTTTGAGAAACTATGCATGTGCTCTCTCATTCTTAGGGGGTTCATAATCCAAATTAATAAACTGAAAGCTTTGGGAAATCTTGTAAAGAAAAAAAAAACCTGGTTACTTTTACTAAATTGAGCTTTCCTGGTGTGTCCAAATTTATTTGATCATATGATGCCTCTTTTACTTGTGGGTTCTATTAACTTTTTACCAATTTGGTATATTATAGAATGCCTTGAGGAATAGTGCCTCTTGCTAGATGGTGTCACAGTTGACCAAAGGATGTTTAATGAAGCAACAAAGACATATTTCATCTAGCCTTTTGATAAGGGCTTTATTGCTGATGATTTAATATGCATCTCATACTATTGGGGTAGGAGGAGTAAGAATATTCTTTTAAAGGATATTTTAAAAGACCAGAGGATGTAGACTCTGAAATAATTTTTTGTATCTGAAATTCACATGAGTACTGCCTGAAACAACTCTTAGGAGTGGAGCTGAGATTAACATTCAGATCCTGTTCCTGATTTGAGTGAGAGTAAGCTGGAATTATGTTGCATTGTACAATCTTTAACAGCAAATCAGACTTTGTTAAAAATTTCACACTAGGGATGAAAGGGATTTAACTTTTTAAAAACAGATGAACAGGGAACCTGACTGTTGTGGTACAGTGTTGTTATTTCCAGAATTCCTGAAAATAGTCCACTCCCTACATTACCTATAAACAATTTAAATGCAATCAGGTAATATGATGAAGTGTTTGGTGAGCTGTGGCTAACTCCTATTTACATCTAATTAAGTTTTGAACGTGATCTGTGTAAAGAAGGACTGAGTAGCTTTGTAAAATGAGAGAGGCTACATATTCTTACATAATTTTGCACCTAAAATTAGTTATTACCTTTCTTGTGACTTTTCCCCTTCTTGTTTTATGTCTCCAATTCCCTTGTTGTGTATCTTCAACATCCTATTATTCACGCTCCGCCAACATCTTAATTTGAATAATGTGCTTAATCTGAAGAAAGAGAAAAAGGCAGGAGAGGAAGGGAAGGAGGAAGAGAAAGACACAGAGAATTGTGTGTTTAGGATTCAGAAGAACCTGTTTTTAAGAAAGAGCAAACATTAAGTGTGTGTTGTATAGGTTAGCTGAAACAATAAACATTTAATGTTTGTAGTAACTGGTGTAAATCACATGGTAGTTAAAGTTATATGTAAATTATTGAATCACAATTGAGCACTCAATATGCTATCCAGCCATGATACGATTTACCTAAAAATATTTAACTTAAATGCAATTAAGCATATTTTTCTTTCCATAGTTTTCTTCTTATATACATATATCTATATATATGTTTGCATTTTCCCATCATATAGTTAAATTCATTACATGGACCATTTTTGAGGGAGCCAAAATGTCAATTACATTTTATAAGGGAAAAGTTAAACTTTATAAATATGCTTCTACAGAAAATATTTCCAAGGATAAATCTATTGCCACAGACCAAGGAAAAGAAAAGAAGTTTCATTTCCATTATGGTTAATAGGTTTTCTATGCTTATCAAAATAAAGATTCACTTTCCAAAGCTAAGAATTTATAGAGAAGTAAGCAAATAAAAGGTTGGAATTTTCAAAGTTTAGAGGGTATTAATGGAGGATGGTATTATGAAAAATGAAGTGGTGAAAACATACTCTGAATGTGACTGATAAAGGACTTGGCAAATTAAGAAGGTTTGGAATGGTTTTAGATTTGGGGTTGTGGATTTCAAAGTTCACCTGAGAGTATGTGAAAAAAGGGGGAGTATTTGGCTTGTTTTTCCATTGTCCATGTATGCAGTCAAATGTGAGTGGGGAAATGGATATATGTATTTAAATTCTCATACTTCCTTTTGCATAGGTATTAAAGGTGCCATTCCTTCTAAAGATAATTTTATGTCATTTTTAAAGAAATGGTAAGAAATGGCAAGGGATGAATCATTATTTTTTTTTCAAGTTGACTTTATTTTATTTTTAAAATTTATTTTTAATTGGAAGAAAATTAGTTTACAATGTTGCGTTGGTTTCTGCTGTACAACAGTGTGAATCAACTATAAGTATACAGGTATCCCTTCCTTCATGGGCCACCCCCCAACCCCCAAATAATTGTTTCTTGATCTCAAAGATAGAACAAATATTTAAATAAAACAGATAGATTAGAATACTTTTCTTGTGACTCCTCTGTATGAAATAAAGCATTTTTGCTGTTCAATTCTGATTTTGTAAACTCAACTTTTCAGAGCATTGTAATGCTACTTTATGTAGAGATGACTGATAAGTATTATTCTTTGGTAATAAAAGTTGCCGGTAGATTTGATCATGACTTAGCATCTAGATGGCTCATTAAACTATAGAAATGAAAGCAAAAAATAGTTTAATGACTATTACAGTATAAAAATGTAATAATTTAATAGAATATAAACATGGGCAAACTATAGATAGATATATTGGCATTTTATACCTTTGTGGGAAAATACTTTTCTCAATAAACAGAATAGACTCTTACTTGAAAGTCAGTCAGTCATAAACCATTGGAGCTCTCCATCTGATCTCAGCTTTTCCATATACCTTATCTAGACTCTTAGCTAAATTTCATGTCTAAACAAGTGACTCTTTAGTAAATATATCTAGCTTGGCTCTCTTGAAAACATTGTTGACATTCACTTATTCATTAATGAATTAGGTTAGAAAATACAGTTATATTACATCACTTGCTTTTGATCATTTGTAGCATTGCAGCTCCTGATACTATGCAAGGACCAACCCTCACATACATTTTTTTTTAAATAAACACAAAAAAGCCCTGCCCTAAGAAAATGTAGCCCTGTTTTTACAAATGAGAAAAAAAAAAAATCACAAAAAGATAAATAACCTTCCCCCAAATCTATAACTAGTAATTGTCAGAACTGGTTTTCAGATTATGTTCTGATAGGCTATGTGTCATGGTGTTTCTACTATACTGTTTCTTCCAAGTAGAGCCATTCAAATTATCTGTAGAATTCAGTCATTTCCCTTAATCTGAGGCAAATCAGTGTTTAATAACAATGCATTTAATCATAATGTTATCATGATAGCTATAAAAAAATTTTGCATATGAAATAAATATTATTTCTTCTATCCTGTTTGGGGATATTTAATTGATTTCTATATCTTATCATACATAAGTACAGACTAAGCAATATTCATATCAATAAGGCAATATGCAAATAGTATAAAAACAGATTGTCTCTGGGTTAGCATTAACATATGAGTTTACTCATATGTTTACTCATAATTTTTAATAATGTTTACTCCTGTTTACTCATAATTTTAGTAGTTGAGGTACTCCAAGTCTAGCAGTAGCTATAGGGACCTGCTTATTTTTCTGTCTGTGATCCTCTCTTCATCCGTCTAGAACCTTTTGAAAACTGACTTCTCCTTGGCTGTTTCAAATTCAGTGATAAGTGCTAGATGGATTATTTGAAGAATAATCATAAACAACATTTAAGTTCTTGGGGTTGCTGTGGAGAGACACAGTTTAATTGAAAGCATCAATGACTCAGTTTTGGAGATTTTTTTAAGTATGAGAAATCTGTGGGATATCTGTGGGATATTCTCCTAACAAGAGACTCTGAAGTGAAGCAAAAGTCACTCAGTCATGTCTGACTCTTTGCAACCCCATGGACTGTAGCCCACCAGGCTTTTCTGTCCTTGGAATTCTCTAGGCAGGAATACTGGAATGGGTAGCCATTCACTTCTCCAGGAGATTTTCCCAACCCAGGGATCGGACCTGGATCTCCTGCATTGCATGCAGATTATTTACCATCTGAGCCACCAGGGAAGCCCTTATTCCAAGCTAAAAACACACAGAGATTGAACGTGAGGAGATAAAAAACATATTTCATGCAAACGAAAAAGACAAGAAAGCAGGGACAGAAATATTCATTCAGACAAAATAGACTTTAAAACAAAGTCTACAAAAAAGGCAAAAGTAGGGCGTTATATAATGATAAAGGGGTCAGTAGGAGATATAACACTCGTATGCATGCCTGCTTGCTTGTGTTTAGTTGCTCAGTCGTGCCTGACTCATTGCAACCTCATGAACTGTAGCCCACCAGGCTCCTCTGTCCATGGGATTTTTTTCAGGAAAGAATACTGAAGTGGGTTACCATTTCCTCTTCCAGGGAATCTTCCCAATCTAAGGATTGAACTCGAGTCTCCAGTGTCTCCTGAATTGCAGGTGGATTCTTTAACTGCTCCTCAGGGAAGCCCACTCATATGCATATATACATGTAATAGAGAAGCACCAAAACATATAAAGCTAATCTTAACAGACAAAAGGGAGAAGTTGACAATAATACAATAATAGTAGAGGACTTTAATATTTCAATTACCTCAAGGGATACATCATCCAGACAGAGAATAAATAAGGCAACAGTAGTCTGAAATGACATAGCTTGGATTTAATAGATATCACATTCCATTCATATGGATATGAGAGTTGGACCATAAAGAAAGTTGAGCGCCAAAGAATTGATGCTTTTGAACTGTGGTGGTTAGAGGAGACTCTTGAGAGTCCCTTGGACAGCAAGGAGATCCAACCAGTCAATCCTAAAGGAAATCAGTCCTGAATATTCACTGAAAGGACTGATGCTGAAGCTGAAGCTCCAGTACTTAGGCCACCTGACGTGAGGAGCCAACTCATTGGAAAAGACCCCGATGCTGGGAAAGATTGAAGGTGGGAGGAGAAGGGGACAACAGAGGATGAGATGGTTGGATGGCATCACTGACTTGATGGACATGAGTTTGAGCAAGCTCTGGGAGTTGGTAATGGACAGGGAAGCCTAGCATGTTGCAGTTGATAGAGCCGCAAAGAGTTGGACACGACTGAGTGACTGAACTGAACTGACATTCCGTTTGAACATAGCAGAATACACATTCTTTGCAGGTGCACATGGGGTGTTTTCCAGAAGAAAGACATCCTAGGACACAAAACAAGTCTCAACAAATTTAATTAAGAGAATAGAAACTACATCTAGCATTTTTTTCCTACCACAATTATTTGAAACTAGAAATCAATTACAGGAAGGAAAATGGGAAAAACACATATGCAGAGACAAACAACATGCTACTGAAAAGACAGTAAGTCAGTAAAGAAATGAAGATATAAAAAATTACCTGAGACAAATGAAAACCAAAACACAGTTTTCCAGAATCTGTAGGAAACTGCAAAATCAGTTCTAAGAGGTTTAGAGTGATTGAGGCCTAGAAAGTCAAGAAACAAAAAATTTAAACAACCAACCTTATTATCATCTAAAGGAATTAGAAAAAGAATAACAAATCCCCAAGTTAGTAGAAGAAAGGAAGTAATGAAGATCAGAAAGGAAATAAAATAGAAACAAAGAAACAATAGGAACAAAATCAATGAAAACAAGCTGGGCTTTTGGAAAAGATAAGCAAAATTGATAAGCCTTTAGCTAGACTCATCAAGAAAAAAAAGGGATCACAAGTAAAATAAGAAAGGAAAGAGGAGATATAACTCATATCACAGAGGTAAAAAAATGAGAATACTATAAACAGATATAAATGCCCAAAACTTCAACAACTTAAAAGAAATGGAAAGTTTGTAGAAACATAACCCTTTGAGACATTGATGAAGGAAATTGATTATGATACAAATATTTTAGTTATTTCCTTGTTCATCTCTGTTTGGTTATTCTTTATATTTTCTCAGTCTTTGATTAAAAAAAAATAACTTATTGCTCTGTGCATCCATTCTTTTTCAAAGTTCTTTGATCATCTTTTCAATCACTACCCCGAACTCTTTCTTGGCTAGATTGTCTGTCTCCACTTCAATTCTTCTGGCATTTGCCTTGTTTGTTTGGAACGTTTTCTTCTATTGCCTCATTTTCCCCCCCTTGGGAAAGTGGCCTTTTGCAGGAAACATCCTGTGTTTCCCAGTAGCACACTCCTCTCACATCACTGAAGGTATATGCTCTGGGGATTCCCTCCTTGAGAGCTGTGTGAATCGTTTAGTTGCCTGTTGCCAGGCCCTGCCTTCTGCAGAGGCTGCTGGTCACTAACTGGCAGGACTGGATGACAAGGTGACTGGCTGTGGAAACTCCTGGCAGCCCTGGGGCTAGTGCTGGCTCACCGGTGCATGGAAGTAGGGTCCAGAAGACTCCAGGGGTATTGCCTACCCATTGGTGGGTGAAGCCAGGCCCTGGGGCTAGTTCCAATCTACTGTCTGGCAGAGCTGGGTCCTGGACTCTGGTTGAAGGGCTCAAGAGACCCAGAGCTGGTATCTGATCAATAGTGGGAGATGTGGTTCCTGACACAGTTGGCTGTGGTTCTGTTGTATGTGGGTGCAGATTCAAGGTAGTCTTTAGGGCAGGTTGTGGACTGTTGCTAGGCAGGCCAGAGAGTGGGGCTATAGTTTTCTTGGGACTGGTGTCTGCCCTGGTGAGTGGAGCTGAATCCTATGGTCTCTGGCTGGAGGGTTCTGGGGGTTCTGAGTCTAGTGCCTGGACACTAGTGTGTAATGTCAGGTCCTGGACCCTCTGGTAGGCCGGGTTATGTCCAGGGATGGCTGTGGGCTCTGGGGGTCTTAATGTAGCCTGCCTGCTGGTGGATAGGGCTGTAAGCATGCCCAGTGTCTTGGTCTGAGAGACCTCAGCACAGGTGTCTACTGGCTTTTGGTCCAAGGAAGCACTGGATCCTGGCGCTAATAAACTAGAAAGAGGATTCTAAAATGGCACTTGTGGGTGCCACTGTTCTGGGAAAATGAGCTTCAAAGATGGCCACTGCTACTATCTGTGTCCCCAGGGTGAGTGTTAGTCTCCTCCTGCTTCTCTGGGAGACGCTCCAAGATCAGCAAGTAAGTCTGACCAAGGCTCATACCAAATTGTTGCTTCTGCCCTGGGTCTGGGAGTGTGTGAGATTTTTGTATGTGCCCTTTCAGACTGAAGTCTCTGTTTACGTCAACCTTCTGGGACTAGTGCAAGTAAGCTCGGCCGACCTTCCAATCCAAATGTGCTGGGGGCTTGTCTTCCCAATGCAGGACCCTTGGTCCATGGAGACTGATGTGGTGCTCAGACCTCTGTTTCCTTTGGGAGATACTCTGAAATTGTAATTATTGGTAGTATGGGACTTGACCATATCAAAACTCCTCCCTTCCTTCCCATCTTGTTGTGGTTCCTTTTTATATCTTTAGTTGCAGATCATTTCTAGTAGGTTCCACTCTTTTTTCATCAATGATTGTCCAGAAAATAATTGTGCTTTTCATGTGCCTATGAAAGGAGATCAATTCGGTATTTCTACTCTGCCATCTTGGCTGATCTTTATCTGCTGCTGCTAAGTCACTTCAGTCGTGTCTGACTCTGGATCATACAAATACATGGAAAGATATTTCATGTTCATATATTAAAATAAGTAATCAGTTCAGTTCAGTCGCTCAGTCGTGTCCGACTCTTTGCGACCCCATGAATCGCAGAACTCCCTGTCCATCACCAACCCCCGGAGTTCACTCAGACTCAAGTCCATCGAGTCAGTGATGCCATCCAGCCATCTCATCCTCTGTCGTCCCCTTCTCCTCCTGCCCCCAATCCCTCCCAGCATCAGAGTCTTTTCCAATGAGTCAACTCTTCGCATGAGGTGGCCAAAGTACTGGAGTTTCAGCTTTAGCATCAGTGCTTCCAAAGAAATCCCAGGGCTGATCTCCTTCAGAATGGACTGGTTGGATCTCCTTGCAGTCCAAGGGACTCTCAAGAGTCTTCTCCAACACTACAGTTCAAAAGCATCAATTCTTCGGCGCTCAGCCTTCTTCACAGTCCAACTCTCACATCCATACATGACCACTGGAAAAACCATAAAAAATAAATAATATTAACTTGCAAAACAATTTTCTGAGTAATAAGAGTGTCTTTTGTATATTAATGATATGACTGTCTTGGCTGAGGGGACTCTGAAATAGCTTCAGGGTGGGAGCCAGTCACTAGAACTTATATGATTAGAAGGTTGAAACTTTCAGCTTCCATACCCCCTGGCTTCTGAGGGAAGGAAAGTTCTGGAGACTGAGTTATAAACACTCCTAAACAATAAAGATTTGGAGAGTTTCAGGTTAGTGAACACATTAGCATACTCTCAGAGGAACATGCATAAAGTGGATATGTAGGAGCTGTACTATCCCTGCCTATACCTTATAATACGCATCTCTTTCGTTTGGTTGTTTCTGAGGTGTATCCTTTAAGATAAATCTGCAGTAGTAAATATAGCACCTTCCCAAGTTCTGTGAGTTGTTCTAGCAAATTATCAAACCTGAATGAGGTGGGGGAAGTCATGGAACTACTACTTCCCATTTGTAGTCAGCCAGGTAGATGTCCAGGTAGCCTGGTATCTTCAGGGCAGTCTTGTGGGACAGTGCCCTTTAACCTGTAGGGTCTGGGCTGCCTCTGGGTAGTTAGTATTGAATTGAATTCTTGGACACCCAGTTGGTGTTGGTGAATGAGAATTGCTTTTTGATGTTGGAAGACACATCATAGATGGTCACATAGCTGCTGCTGCTGCTGCTAAGTCGCTTCAGTTGTGTCCGACTCTGTGCGACCTCATAGACAGCAGCCTGCTAGGCTCCTCTGTCCCTGGGATTCTCCAGGCAAGAACACTGGAGTGGGTTGCCATTTCCTTCTCCAATGCATGAAAGTGAAAAGTGAAAGTGAAGTTGCTTAGTCATGCCTGACTCTTAGTGACCCCCTGGACTCTTAGTCCAGACCCCCTGGACTGCAGCCTACCAGGCTCCTCCATCCATGGGATTTTCCAGGCAAGAGTACTGGAGTGAGTTGCCATTGCCTTCTCCGGTCACATAGCTGGGATATACCTAAAATATATCTAAATGATCAGCTCACTATGGGACTCTTCTCCCCTAATGATGAGTAGATTTTGGATTTCCTGATATCAAGATGCTTTACATACATACAGGTGGTACTTCCATACCAAAGGAGATATAATATATTCTCTAAGGCCCAGGTGAGAAAGGAGAGAGGTCTGTATCTGTGACCTCAGATTCCTTTCAATGCATAGGCTTTTCTTGCTATCGTGTTGTATCTTGTACTGGAGCTCTTCTCCATCAATCTTTGCTAATATTCTTAGACATTGTAGTAGACTGGTAGGTGAAGGGAGAATTCAAGTATATAGAAATCTATCCTGCCTGTGAAATCCTGGTACCATTAGCTGCTATATATTAATTGGGCTTCAATCCCATAGAATTCCAAAAGTGAAAGTAATCATCATGCCTATAATTTCTCTAAAATACTGAGTTATTTTTCCTATCAAAAGTATACAATTTATATTATTATAGATGGTAGGAACTCAGTATATTCAGAATTACTTTCAGCTAGTCATTGTATTTACTATTTTTTTCCTAAAATTCCACTTTAATAAGGATACAGGGAAAGTATATCACCACTACTACTACTTCTTCATCTCTGTCCATTCATTTCATATACTATTTGAATCACAAAGAAAATTTTGACAGTCATATAAATTCTATGTTGAGTTTAGTCATATAATGTTTATCATGTTCATTCATCTTCTTGTACAAGAATAAAGTTTACATTTGATTATTAATAATTTTTGTGAATAGATGTAATTTTACATAATAATGCTAGCCTATTATGGCTAGATTTTTTTAAAAAACTAAATAACATCTGTATATATAAATGCCTAATGAAAGGGAGTGTTTACAGCTTGGAATTTTAAAATATTGATATCAATTAAGCACACGTGCAATTTTTTGATATTTAAACACAGTAACACAGTGAATAATAATTGCTTTATTTCCTGGTAATGGAATAATGTTGAATATATGCTTTTATTTAACCAGTGATTAATTTTCATGTGTCTACTTTGAAGAATTAAGAAAATTCAGTTATTATAGCTAATTAAGAATTAGAGGGTTGTTTTCAGTACTACATACCAACACAACTGTCTCACTGAAATTTCAGTGTCTATCGACCAAGCAGTCTGTGCATGACAGATAAACCCAAGTAATCATTGAGCAATAAGCAGTTTTATATTTTCGGACATTCTGTGGGCATCATCTGCTTTTGACAGACAGCCGTCCTCCTCCATAATCACCCACACATGGTGAGAAATGAAGCAGCAGCACCAGATTCTTTTTACAACAAACTGGAATAAAGCATTCCAAATAAGCCACTAATTTAAATGGAGAAAAAGGAAAACAAAGTCATTTGACCATTTGCTCATTGTAATATGCCTTTTCACACTATTATTTATCAAATATCAGTTTTCCAAAATTATTTGTGTATATTTCTTTGAGTCATAGATTACCTACAAAATAGGGTATTTCATATTTGCTTTGTGGAAATTTTCACTTTCTGCTTGCTTCCTGGGTAATTTACTAATGGAAACTTCTAAATTTACTTTGACTTATGCTGAATGATATAGCTGTAACAGATTTGATAATTGATTTAGGACCATCAATATAAAAATATTGGCTTTTATACCAGAGGATGTATTAACCATAGGCTGTTTTGAAAAATGATTTGGTTTAAGTCAGTTAGGTCATTAGAAATAGAGGCTGGTGGTGGGCCGCAGTCCATGGGGTCACTAAAAGTCGGACACGACTGAGCGACTTCACTTTCACTTTTCCCTTTCATGCATTGGAGAAGGAAATGGCAACCCACTCCAGTGTTCTTGCCTGGAGAATCCCAGGGACGGGGGAGCCTGGTGGGCTGCCGTCTATGGGGTCGCACAGAGTCGGACGCGACTGAGGCGACTTAACAGCAGCACTCCAAAATAGAATACATAGTTTCTTCTAAGTTTGAATTTTGATGACTTGAGTTACAAAAAATGCTTCTACTACCCCTTTCTGGATGAATGTGTACTAAACAAAGAGATTCTCAGAGCATTTATAAAGTGAGCATAGTAGTCACCTCCCTTCTGTGTATCTGCTAAGATAAGTATGTGGATAAAAGTATCCAGTAAAGTGTTTTTTTTATGAAGCTATTCCTCATGCTCTTGGCATTGTTTTTCTTTGTTTACAGTTATCTATGGAAGACCTTATCTTCTGCTATGAATTATAGTTATTTATAGAGTTGCTTTACTCCAGTATCAGCATTGAAATTTAAACCCTTTGAGTGTAGAAACTGTGTATTACTAATGTATCTTTACCAATAACAAACAGTGCCTTCCATCCAACAATGATGATAAAAAAATATCTTATGTATCACTCTAGGAGTATATTCATATCTGTTCACCAGTTTGTTAGAAGGAAATCAACTCATACACACACAACCACGCATATATCTGTCTGAGATGTGACTTCTGAGGGGTGACTTTATGTTAAACCATTAGGAAAATTGGAGGCTGAATTTCTTCTTCATCTTCAAGCACATATAACAAGGGACAAGCTCGGAGATCAGCTTTGCCGAGTGGTTATTATTTCTGGTGTGAGTTAGATAATTGTACTTTTCTTGCTTCAGAATAATAAATATGCCTGTGTTTGTTTTCTTCTGTGTTAAACACACAGGATTTGGAGATGGACAATAGGATGCCTTAGTAAAAGGATTCTAAACTTTTTTCAGGGGAAGAGGGTATACAAGAAAGGTAATTGTCCTGCAGGAAAGTGCCCTGGACAGAGAGCCAGGAGTCCAGTGTTCACAGTAGAGGCTGACTTAGTTACATCCAGTAAACTTTCTGTGCCATCATTTCCGTATCTGAAAAATTATAAGGAAGATGGTTTGATCCTGAGACAGGCAATGATCACAGGGAACCATAAGAGTGAGAGTGAGATTTTAGTCTTGTTTTTAAATTGAGTCAGACCTTGCATTGTTTCCAAGGGCAGATTAAAAACTAAGAATATTCGCACTGAGAGAACAAGTTGACTACTGAGTGTGGTTGTATCCAGGACTGTTCACTGTGTTAAGTGAAAAATATGGCATGTGGAAAGAAAAGAGACAGGAAAGCAGTACTCATTTTTCGCAACATTGACCACTTTGCCAAAAGATCTGCAGTTACTAGCCAGCTCAGAACAGACACTCCTGAATTATTGCTAATAATTCTAGAATATCTACATTTACAGCAACACAGCCCTTTGACTACCATGATGTTGACAGTGGACACATTTAAATTTCTAAGTTTGGTTAATAGTAAAGGATGGAGAAAGATATCGCAAGCACATGTTAATGATGGAATTCAGGACGAAGAATATTAACAGTAGTAAGGAAGGAGATTTCATGATGACTAATAGTTTACCAGGAAGATATATCGTAAATGCATATTCACTTAAAAAGAGAGCTTCAAATATAGGAGGCAAAAACTGATGAAACTGGAAAAAGAATATGTACATTCATGATTGTAGTTGGTGATACCAATAATCTTCTCTTGGTAATTGAAAAATAGTAAACAAACAAACAAAAAAAAGCTGTAAGGATATTAAAGGCTAAGAATAGTGTTAACCGACTTGACCATACTGATATTTATGAAACATCCCATCCAGAAACTGCTGAAAATGTGCTTTTCTAGTGCACAGAATGCATCCACCAGGATAGTAGTTGTTGATAGATAGTAGGTCTGCTGTAGTATGGAGGGTCTCCAGTCATACCCTTAAGTTCAATGATTTGCTGGAAAGATTCACAGATCTCAGGAAAGCCATTGTACTAACAATTACAATTTATTACTAAAATAATATGCTTATATGATATCTAAAACTCTCAAAGTGAAGCAAAATAATGGACCCAGAGTGTAATATACAGTTCACTAATAAATTTGCCCCTTCTTGAGACTGACCTAAGGTTTCACTTTCTATAGGCAGTGAACATTTTCTTAGTCATACCTAATCCTATGGCTAAACTAAGTAGAACATCTACCACTGTTAAAGATGAAACTGATCTTTAACTGTTAAAGATTGAAAAGCAATTGTTAACAAAACAATCGTGAAGTGATTTTCCTAAGAAATGTTTTAGCTATAGCATGCATCTGTAGTCTGTTTCTAGGCTACCCTACTGGCCACAGCCATCTCACTGTGAGTTTAAACATCCTTACAAATCCTATGGATGCTCCTTACAAATTCACAAAACTGATCTCCAAGATCCACCCACTTCTCTTGGATGGTCTTGGTTGACAGACTGAAACCCAGTAATTATGAGACAGCATAAAGACTTGGGAAAACAAATTTCTTTAGATTAACTGTCCTTTATTGATGAGCTTTATTATCATCAGTAGTTTTGCAAACTCGAGTTGTTTCCCATCCCATGGGAGGAAGAGTTGTACCAGGACTTAAGCTAAAATATTTAAGGCCTTAACATGTATCTTCCTTTACCAAAGGACATAAGATTCAAAATTTCTAGTCATATATATGCTTTAATGCTCAATTTTGAAGATTCTAAAAAAGGCAAACCTCTCACTGAAAATTTGTAGAACTGACCTGAAAATTGCTTTAAAATATAAACTATGAAAATGAAAAGATTTGATGTTTTAAAATATAAGAAGTTTAATATTTTTAAGATGGGGAAAATAAATGTTTCCTTGGCTTCAAATGGTACAATGGGATGTTTCTAATGTTCTTTCAGTGGATATGCATTTCCTCTACAATATCCAACTTTGATTTATTTTAAATATTAGTAACATAACTAAGTAAAAACTGGAAGATGATTTTTACAATTAAAATTATGTGGAAGATGTTAAACTATATTCCATTATTTTTTATAATCTTTAATGTTTTCCAAACTCTATATCCTTCATGGATATTTATTTCCTACTTTTTTTTACCTGTGGTGGTGAATTCTAGTGGAGAGTATATGTCGATATAAGTACATTATTTTCTGTTAGAAATAATTTTGGAACTCATTGCTTGAAAATATTTATAGGTCCTATATTTGGTGCTTTGCATATGAGTCTTGGTAATACATAGTTTAAAACAAAAACAACTCCTTTTCATAAATTTCTCTTCTCACCTAATCTCTTATTGCTTATCCCTTCTCAACGTTTTTTGAAAGATGGGCTTGTGTTTTAAGAGCAATCCCTCCACCCCCCGCCTTTTTTGTTTTTTTAAATTAAGCATCTCCCCAGACTGGCCTTAACTTCCTGGAGATGACAGAATTATTTTGCTTTTTACTACTGCTGTTTTAGTTTTGAGCAAATGAACATCCAGACTGTGTCATGATTCTGTACCTTTCTGTGTTTGTTGTTTGAAAATGCACTCACAGTGATTGCTTTTGTGGCAAGTATACGTGATAACCACACTATTTCCCAGAAACAAGATGTTACTTCAAGAAGTCCACATTACATTTTGAGAAATATTTACTTTAGACATGTACCAGAAAAGAAATTTCACACATATAAACAGAATGAAATGTTTTACAACAGACAGTTTTATTATACTTTTAAGAATGTGCAGATTTTATCTCCACTAAAGAAAGTTAACTTTTTTAACTATGTATTCATCATTTTCACTTCATTTTAAAGAACTTTTTTTTCAATTAAATTGCTGTTTCAAGATTAGCATTAATGTATTATACTGCTTTGTTTTAAAAATGTGCATTATAATGTCAAATTCCATCTCAGATGTTATGATCCACAAAAATTGTAAAATAATCTGCATCATAAATTTATGATATTTATAAATTTATAAATTTATAAATGATCATAAATGATCATTTTTCATACTCATTTTGCTTTACAATTCCAGAAATATATAGAATGACATTCGTTTTCCTACTTCTGAGGAAAACACAGATTGTGTAAAAGTAATGTTTGAGTGATTAACTTATTTTCCAAACAAGTTTCATTTGTATAATCTTGTATATTAATGAAAAATTATGTATAAACATCAGAAAAATAACCAGCTTTTCCATTCCAGTTTATTTTTCCATTTAGCAACCAAAATTGCTAGCTGATCATATCCTGTTGCATTCCTATCAACCTCATCCTGTGATGAATGAGTGTTTCTAAATTTCCACTTCATATACTTATTCTGACTTCAAATAATTTCTTCACTTAAAATAATTATGCAAAAGTATGACATTTCTTAACTGTCCTTTCTTAAAGGAGCAGGGTTTATGAAAAAAGTGACAATTGCAGTGATCTTCAGACAACATGAAGTAAGGGTACTTGACAACAGTCCACACCACATACAATTTTAGTCATGAAAGAGTAAAGAACACACCAGGCCAAAAAAGAGTAAAAACAACTTGGACTGGAAAGAAGAGAAGCAGCCCTCTAATTAATCAGTTTGAGAGGAGAGGCACAGATAAAGCCAGCTGTGAAGTTAACTGGAAACATTGTTTGTCCTAAAGGCAAGATAGGCTGCAGCTGGAGAATGCTAAAACCACTCTTCTTTGAGTGATGACTGCTTTATTATTAACGATGGCCCCACACCTACATTTCTGTGCCTTTCTGTACCTGTGCCTGTTGCTGTTCGGTCGCTAAGTCATGTATGATTCTTTGTGACCACATAGACTGCAGCACACCAGACTTCCCTGTCCTTCACCATCTCCTAGAGTTTGCTCAAACTCATGTCCATTGAGTCTATTACTGCTGCTGCTGCTAAGTCGCTTCAGTCGTGTCCAACTCTGTGAGACCCCATAGATGGCAGCCCACCAGGCTCCTCTGTCCCTGGGATTCTCCAGGCAAGAACTGGAGTGGGTTGCCATTTCCTTCTCCAATGCATGAAAGTGAAAAGTGAAAGTGAAGCTGCTCAGTCGTGTCTGACTCTTAGCGACCCCACGGACTGCAGCCTACCAGGCTCCTCTGTCCATGGGATTTTCCAGGCAAGAGTACTAGGGATAGCAAATTGCTAAACTACCTCCATCACACGATAGTACTCAATCCCTACTTTATCACCACTTCTGTTAATCTCAACTCAGAAGCAGCAACCCATCCACAATCTATCCCTGCTTCTCTTAGACTGACCCGCAAGTTTTTCAGAATGCATCCCAGTCCAAATAAGGGGCTTCCTTTGCCTTCTTATGAAATATCATTCAATAGTTTCTCTGGAATGTTATCCCTTTCTGCATTGAGCCATACAGAAAAAAGTGATACTGTCTAATCGATACATGACTATAAATCCTGGGAAGAAAGCCAGTCTGGTAATTCTTCCCTTTTGAATGAAACAGATATTAACAAATTCAGGGGAAAAAGAGAAAACTCTCTCATATGCAAGGTAAAAGACTCAAAGTTACAGCACCAACAAATCCTTACTGGAGGTGATAAATAAAAAGGAAAGAGAAGACTTGATTATAAAACCATTTATATAGGCTACTTAGCAAGATGGCTGGAATGCTGGGTTCATTTGGATTCTGGGATTGGCTTGGTCTTATGTGATGAATGGTGTTCAGAATACATGTTTAAGTCAAAACACTTGGTACCTTGAAATATGACTTTCTTTGTAAGTAGGGTATTTGCAGATGCAGTCAAATTACCGTGAGGTCATTAGTGTTTACCAACATGACTGGCATTCAGTATGACTGGCATCTGAATAAGTAGACAGAAATTTGGAAACGGACTCTGGGAGAATGCCATATGATGACAGAAGCAGAAACTGTCCTGACACAGCTACAAGCTCAGGAACAGCAAGGGGTGTGGCCACCACTGGACGCTAGGAAGGGGCAAGAATGGGTTCTATCCAGAGTTTCAGAAGGAACAAGCATGGTTCTGTGGACCTCATTATTTTGAACTAACCTTCAAGACTGCAACAGAATACATTTCTGTTGCTGTAAGGTACCCAGTTTGTGGCACTTTCTTATGACAACCCTGGGAAACTAACAGAGCTTTTGATACTGGAAAGTGGAAAAGTGCTGGTGTCAGAAACAATGAAAACTGTAGAAGTGGCTTGGAATTAGGTAGCAGGTAGAGGGTGGAAGTATTTGGAGCACTTGATAGTGAAAACCTAGATTTTCCTGTAGAGACTTTTGATAGAAATATATCTGCTGCTAAGTTGCTTCAGTCGTATCTGACTCTGTGCGACCCCATAGACGGAAGCCTACCAGGCTCCTCCGTCCCTGGGATTCTCCAGGCAAGAACAGTGGAGTGGGTTGCCATTTCCTCCTCCAATGCATGAAAGTGAAAAGTGAGAGGGAAGTTGCTCAGTCTTGTCTGACTCTTAGCGAACCCATGGACTACAGCCTACCAGGCTCCTCCATCCATGGGATTTTCCAGGCAAGAGTACTGGAGTGGGGTGCCATTGCCTTCTCCAAGAAATATATCTAATAAGCAGTTAATATCCAAAATATAGAAATAACTCATACAACTCAATAGCAAAAAATAAAAATGCACAAAAATTTGATTAAAAAATAAGAGAATTTTAATAGACTATTTTTTCCCCAAAGAATACATACAGATGACCAACAGGTACATGAAAAGTTGTTTGACATCACCAGTCATCAATGAATGATAATTAAATCCATTAGAATGGCTATTATCAAAAAGACAAATGTTGGTGAGGATGTGGAGAGCTATGGCGCCTTTGTGCACTGTTGATGGAACTTGGTGTAAATTGGTATAGCCATTAAGAAAAACAGTACAGAGGCTTTTCAAAAAATTAAAAATAGAACTACCCTATGAGCTACCAATTTACTCTGGGTATTTATCCAATGAAAATTAAAGCACTAACTAAAATATATGCACCTCCATATTCATTGCAGTGTTATTTACAATAGCCAAGATATGGAAACAGCCTAAGTGTCCACTGATGTATATATGGATAAAGGAAATGTGTATATTTATACAATGGAATATTGGACTGCCACTGCCACTGTCTGTCACACAATGGTGGGGTGTCACTCTGCGACCTTTCTTCAGACATGTAAACTCCTCCATCCATTAAGACACTGGTGTCTATGTTGCAGACTCTGAGCTTTTTGGTCTTGAGGCTAGGCAAGCACAGACCTTGTAAGCCTGTGGGATGCAGCCCAGCATAAGTCATGACGATGTAAGGTGTAGCATGGTGACTAAAGTTATTAATATTGTATTGTATATTTGAAAGTTAAAAAGAGTTTTAATTTTGAAAGTTCTTATCACACACATAGAATTTGTCATAGAATTTGTAACTATGTGTGGTAATGGATATTAACTAGACCTCCTGTGATGCTTCTGAACTGTGGTGTTGGAGAAGACTCTTGAGAGTCCCTTGGACTGCAAGGAGATCCAACCAGTCCATCCTGAAGGAAATCAGTCCTGAATATTCATTGGAAGGACTGATGTTGAAGCTGAAACTCCAGTTCTTTGGCCACCTGATGTGAAGAACTGACTCATTTGAAAAGACCCTGATGCTGGGAAAGATTGAAGGCAGGAGGAGAAGGGGATGAGAGAGGATGAGGCACGGACTCAATGGACATGAATTTGAGTTGACTCTGGGAGTTGGTGATGGACAGGGAGGCCTGGTGTGCTGCAGTCCATGTGGTCGCAAAGAGTCAGACATGACTGAGTGACTGAACTGAACTGAACTGTGGTGATCATATTGCAATATATACAAACAAGGAATTGTATTATACAACTGAAGCTATACGTCAATTACATCTCAATTAAAAAAAAAAAAGCAACTAGAAATAGAAGGAAAGTCGCTCTACGTAATAAAAGTCCTACACGATAAGCCACAATTAACATCATACTCAACAGTGAAAACCAAAAAACTCTACATTAGAAACAAGGCTAGAATGCCTACTGTTACCATTTCTGGTTAACACAGCACCAATTCTAACAGTGGTGTAAGTCTTTTTTCCTGTAAGTTGGCCTTTCCTTAAATTCCTCTTAGCATCTAACACAGCAGTTCTCAAGGTGTGATTTTGTGATTGGCAGCAGTAGAATCCTCTGAGAACTTGTTAGAATTGCAAATTCTTGTGCTTCACCCCAGATTAGCTAAATCAAAACAGTAGGTGTGGATATCATCAAATGTGTTGAACAAGCCTGTCCTGTGAACTGGTTTCACACAGGTTTTAGAACAACTGTTCTATTACCAGCATACACCAATGCAGGAGTAGAAGGGGAGAATCTAGTGGGGGAAACTGAGAAATGACAGCCTGCAGGATCACTGTTTCTTTTTAAAAATAAGAGATAGGAGCAAAGTAAGTGGAAATAATGAGTGGTAAAGGCCTGAGTCCAATAATTTAGTCAACCACGCTTCCACTAGACTGTCAGACTCATGATGGGAAAAGTCCAGGATCTCTTGTTGACTATATTTTTCATGGTGCTTGGAATAACCTCTGGCACACAGTAAGCTCCCTCAAGTATCTGTTCAGTTGTTTAGTTGCTAAGTTGTGTCCTACTCTTTTGGAACTCCATGGACTGTGTAGCCCACCAGGATCCTCTGTTCATGGTATTTTCCAGGCAAGAATACTGAAGTAGGTTGCCACTTCCTACTACAGTCGATCTTTCTGATCCAGGGATCAAACCCATGTCTCCTGATTGGCAGGCGGATTCTTTACTGCTGAGCCACCAGGGAAGCCCATTTGCTAAATAAAGAGAATGATTTTTGCAAATAATACAGGCTACTCATGTATTTTGAATACAAATGTTTTTTAGGAAATAGTCCAAATCTCTGGCTGCACAGAGGAGGG
The DNA here is from genome assembly GCF_000754665.1 of Bison bison bison. Classification (NCBI taxonomy): domain Eukaryota; kingdom Metazoa; phylum Chordata; class Mammalia; order Artiodactyla; family Bovidae; genus Bison; species Bison bison. The sequence continues at coordinate 1,811,160 of NW_011494807.1, read as the reverse complement.
AGGACCAGAATGAATGAATGAATGAATGTTCTCTCAGGAAACAGATCTGAGAAAAGAGAATCTTGAAGGAGCTGTGATCCCAGCATGTGATTTTCTTCTCTGAAATTCAGCAAGATGTATCACTCATCAGGCTTCGAAGGAATTAGAGAAGGTATGGAAGACATTAAGATTTTTATTTTAATGTAATCCTTAAAGCAGTAATATCCAGAATCCTGTGGTAGATGTTTTTTAGTTGTTGGATTAAAAATGTTTTGATGAGATGTCTGAAGATTAATTGACATAAAAATAACAGCACTTATGCAGACTATACATTTTAAGTTCTGTTTTATTTATACATCCATGAAACAGTCACCACAATTAGGATAATGAATACTACATCACAAAAGTTCTCTTGTGCCCTTTTGTAATCAGTCCCTCTAATTCATCGCTGCACTTCGCCAGCCCAGACAAACATTTTTTATCTATTCTATCACTATAGATAGAATTTCTAGAATTTTATGTAAATGAAATCATAGAGTATGTGCTTTCTTTGGTTTATTTTAATGCTTTGTTTCATAATTTGTGATTCATTCACACTGTCTTGTGCATATAGCCAATTCCTTTTTATAGGGAAATAGTATTTCATTACATGGATCTATCAGAATTTGTTCATTGACCTTTGTTGGATATTTGGTTTATTTCTAGTTTTGGGACAGTTGTAAATAGAGGTGCTATGAACAGATGCTTTCATTTATCCTGAGTAAGTACCTTAAATTTTTATTTATGTATTTTTGGCTGTGGGGGCTACTCTCTAGCTGTGGTTTGTGGGCTTCTCATTTTAGTGGCTTCTGTTGTGGAACACGGGCTCAGTAGTTTGGGCACACGGGCTAAGTTGCCCCACAGCAAGAGGACTCTTCCCGGAGCAGAGATGAACTCATGTTCCCTGCATTGTCTTAGCCAGACCACCAGGAAAGCCCCTGAATAAGTACCTTAAAGTGGATATATATATTTATATATGTTGTATGTTTCACTTTTTAAGAAACTGCTAAAAATATTTTACAATTTGTTTTTACCGTTTTTTATTCCACAATGTTTGAGAATTTCAGTTTCTTCAAATTCCCACTAGCACTTAGGATGAGCACTTTTAAAAAATATTCTAACAGGTGTGTACTGTTATATCATTGTGGTTTGTCACATTTTCTTAATTACTATTTATGTTGAGCATCTTTTCACTTGGGTATTTGTGATTTGGTATCTACTTGGTCAAATATAGGTTTAAATATTTTGCCCATTTTTAGATTGTGTTGTTTTAAGAGTCATATATTCTAGATGGAAGTAGTTTATCAGGTATACAACCTACAATGGTTTTTAACAGTCTTTGATTTTCATAGTCATTATCTCATTTTTCATTTTGTAGCAATGTTTTTGAAGAACTTAATTTTGATAATGTTCAGTTTATAAATTTGGCTGCTTTTGCATGCCTGGGGATATTTTTGTTGGATGCTAGACTGTGGATTTTGCTTTCTTAGGTACTGCATATTTTTATATTCCTATAAATATCCTTAAATATATTTAAGTTGTGGGATGCAATTAAGTTACTTGGAGACATTTTGATCTTTTGGGATTAGCTTAAATTTAGTTAGGTGGGAATAGGGGAGTGGTTTATATAGGGGTAATTGTATTTCAATTGTGAAGCGTGATTCTTCTGAGTTCTTTCCTTCTGCCTCCTGAATTATAAGCTTTCTACAGTGACTAGGGATTGTGTTCCTTGAATGTTTTTAGGTAGTTTTTCCTGTGTGTTCACATGTATGGAGACCCTCTGGAGATCAGCATCTTTTCTGTATTTGGTACTCTACCAGTGAATTCTGGCTGCCATGGCTGCTCCAGACTTCCAAATCCGATTGCCCAACTGAGGGATAGTATTGCGCCCTGCCTCTTCCCTGTATGGTTTCTTCTTCCTTGTACCATGACCATTGCCATGCTCTTCAGAAGGCAGTAAGCTGGGACAATCAAAGAGATTCTTTCATTTGTTTAGCATATCTCTGGACCCATTGATGATATATGTTTTGAAAACCTTTCTTTATATATATTTTTTCTTTATGCTTTTCAGGCAAAAGGGTAAATATGATAACTGTTACATTTTGCTTCCCAAAGCAGAAGTGAAGTGAAGTCGCTCAGCTGTGTCCAACTCTTTGTGACCCCATGGACTGTAGCCTAGGCTCTTCCCTCCATGGGATTCTCTGGAGTGGGTTGCCATTTCCTTTCCCAGGGGATCTTCCCGACCCAGGGATCGAACCTGGGCCTGCCGTGTTCCAGGCAGACTCTAACCTCTGAGCCACCAGGGAAGCCCCAAAGCAGAAGACCTACTGAATTTCTAATATTAAAAATAAGAGGAATCATAGAGACTCATAAGCCTTACATATAATTTTGTGGTATTAATTACATGCTGTCTTGTTTAACTACAACTCTTTTAACAAAGATAATACAGTGATGCTAAGTCTTTTATATAAACATATGTAAATTAAATAGTTGCTGTTTAATTTGGTAACTATAGAATTTTATTAGGTAAGTGTGGAATTTTATTAGGGGTCTTGACCTTAATCACAAAATATACGTTTCTGATAAAATATCTAATAGGAAGCAATGCATTTGGATTAGAACTTTTAAAAATTCATCATGCCTCTCCAAGGATATAATTCTTTATAAAAATGAGGTCTGTTGGAAGAAACAGTATCATATGGATCACAAGTATTTAGGGAAGCCTAATGAGAACAAATCGAGATTTAAACTAACCCTAAAATGTAGGATATGGACAATTCAGTAGTTCTTTTCATACCATTTTCCTTGTGGTGTATGGGCATGAACATCCTCTGGCACAGAGCTTTCCAGTGTCACAGCACACAGTGGGTACGTGGATATGTCTGAGATTTTGATATCTGGAACTGTTTACATGGTCTGGCAGAGTCTGAGGAGGCTGAAATGTATAGAATTCCCTCTAGCCATAATCAGCATCAGCTTCCCACACTGTGCCCTACAAATACAGTGCTGTAATGCAGAAAGGTTAGGACACACTGCTCCAGTAGGTACGAGTTTCTGTTTGTTTCATCTTCCGTAATGCCATGCTCAGTTTATAAATTTGTGTTGCTTTCTTTACTTCAAGGGATGGCTGACTTGCTTAGAAAAGGAATGCAGCCCGTGAAAAGAAGGGGCTTTCTACAGCTGTCTTTATTTCTGAACTCTATTGCCTTGGGGAAACTTTATTGTTAAAATGAAAATTCCATGTGTGCGGTTTTACTAATACATATCTACAGTTGTAGAGTTCAAAAACACTTGATGATGTAAATCAATACTGTGTATACTTTGTAAAAAAGTGAATCTCATCTTTTAAAATGTCCTTAAGAGAATGTGTTCATTTTTATGACAGATATTACAGCCTTTGCAAATACTAAGCAGATGACTGTGATACCCATTTAAATCACCTGTCCTGTACTCTGGCTTCCCCTTGAGAAATCTGTTCATAAGATGTAGTTTGCATTTTAGTAAAGAAGAAAGCTTTAATCATGTTACTTGGGGAGTGAAAGGACTTTATTATTCAGCCTGTGTACATTTTCCAAATTTAAGAGTCTGGTGGAATAGTTGTTCCATCCTGCATTTCACAAGTTCTAGCTGTGGTCTGTTTACAGATGTGGTCTACAGTATTTAAAGGGGCCAGTGTTTTTTGTTTTTCTATTTTGGATTAGAATTTGTTCTCATAGATCAAGAGATTTTAAGTTTTTGCATCATTTTATCTAGTACGGGAAAAGAAGCTAAGAGAACAAACTGAACCAGAGGTATTGAGATAGTTTCAATTTCTGCCTATACCTTTTGATGTTGTAATTAGAAGACTTCTTACCCGTGGATTTGCCCCATATTGTGGAATTTACCATTTCACTTTTCACCTGAGTTTTGATACTGGATAAATAGCAGAAATGGAAAAGCATGAGGAAGAAGAAATGATATTACTTTTCTTTATTTAATAGTGGGAAAAAAAATAGAGGGAAAAGTCTGATGATGGGGTGATTTTACATATTCTGCCCTTGTTTGTGTGTAAAATGACTATATATAAACAAGCAGCAATGTGGTTTTTACCTCCATGACTACTTTTTTCACTTTGATTGAGGTATAATTGGCATACAATAAATTGAACATATTTAAGTATGCCATTTATTAAGTTTTGACATGGAAATATCATGAAGCAATCACTATTATCAAGATAATGAGCACATCTGTTACTACAAAATTTCCTTGTGTTTTTTAATAATTCCCTCCATCCCACTGAGCTCCCTCAAGACAACCATTCATCAGCTTTCTGCCATTTTATATAAATGTGAGTTTTTGTGCCTTTTCACTTAGTATTGTTTTCAGAATCATCCATATAGCTGCATGCATCTTTAGTTCTATTTATTACAGAATAATGGCCCCTTTTATGAATGTACTGTAACTCATGATTCATTTGTTGATGGACATTTGTGTTATATCCAGGTTTTGGTTCTTAGAAATAAGAATGTTATTAACATGCATATACAAGTCTTTTTAGTAACATATGCTTTTGTCTATTTATAGACACATAGCTAGAAGTGGAATGACTAGGTATGTGCCAGATGTATATTTAACCTAAGAAAAGAAAAACTACCAAGCTGTTTCCCAAAGTGGTTGTACCATTTTATATCGCCAGTAATAGTGCTTGAGAGTTTTATTTGCTCCATATTCTCACTGTTGTATTTTGTCTTAACTGTATAGATTCTAAAAATTATATAGAGTATCTCATTGTGGTTTTTCTTTGCGTTTCACCAGTGATGTTGAAGACCTTTGCAAGTGAGCATTTGTGATTAGCACATCTGCACTGACGATGTATGCGTTCAAACGTTTCCCCTGTTTGTGTTGGTTTGCTTTTTGCATTTTGAAAGTTATTTTTTCAATGTATATTCTGGATAAAAGAACTTAATCAGATGTATATTTTCCCAGTCTAGACCCTTCGTTTTCTTTCACTTCATTTTTATTTATTAATTTATGTCTGTTTTGGGTCTTTGTTGCTTTGTGTGGTCTTTTCTCTAGTTGCAGCAACTTGGAGATACTCTTCATTGTGATGTGTGGGCTTCTGTTTGTGGTGGCCACTCTTGTTGTAGAGCATGGGCTTGGGAGTTGTGTCTTGTGGCCTCTAGAGCACAGGATCAGTAGTTGTGGCACATGGATGTAGTTGCTCCGTGGCATATGGAATCCTCTCTATTCAGGGATCGAAACTGTGTCCCCTGGATTGGCAGGCAGATTCCTATCTACAGTGCCACGAGGGAAGTCCCTCTTTGTTTTCTTACCAGTGTCTTTCATAGAGTAGATATTGTTAAAGTTGATAAAACACTATAATTTTTAAAACGAATATAGCTTTTGTAGTCACGTCTTAATCCAAAGTCTCAAAGGTTTTCATCTATGCTTTAAGAAATTTTATAATTTTCCTGGCTTTTATATTAAGGTCTGTGATTAATTTTGAGTTAATTATTTTACATGATGGGATAGAATTTTGGGGTTATTTTTCATTGTTGTTGTGCAGTTGCTCAATCAAGTCTGATTCTTTGCAACCCCATGGACTGCAGCATGCCAGGCTTCCCTGTCCTTCACTGTCTCCTGGAGTTTGTGCAAACTCATGTTCATTGAATTAGTCATGCCATCCAATCATCTTATTCTCTGTTGGCCCCCTCTCCTCCTGCCTTCAATCTTTCCCAACATTAGGGTCTTTTCCAGTAAAGCTGGCTCTTTGCATCACGTGGCCAAAGTATTGGAACTTCTGCATCAGTCCTTCCAATGAGTATTCAGAGTTGATTTCCTGTAGGATTGATTGGTTTGATCTCCTTGCAGTCCATGGGAATCTCAAGAGTCTTCAACACCACAGTTCAAAAGCATAAGTTCTTTGTGCTCAGCCTTCTTTATGGTCCAGTTCTCACATCTGGACATGGCTATGGAAAAGCCAGAGCTTTGACTGTATGGACCTTTGTGGGCAAAGTAATGTCTCTACTTTTTAATGTGCTGTTTAGATTTGTCATAGCTTTTCTTCCAAGAAGCAAGCTTTTTTAAATTTCATGCTGCAATCACTGTCCACAGTGATTTTGGAGCCCACGAAAATAAAAATCTGTCACTGTTTCCATTGTTTCCCCATCTATTTGCCATGAAGTGATGGGACCAGATGCCATGATGTTAGTTTTTCGAATGTTGAGTTTTAAGCCAGCTTTTTCACTCTCCTCTTTCAGTTTCATCAAGAGACTCTTTAGTTCCTCTTCATTTTCTACCGTTAGAGTTGTGCCACCTGCATATTTGAGGTTATTGATATTTCTCCCAGAAATCTTGATTCCAGCTTGAGCTTCATCCAGCCTGGCATTTCTCATGATGTACTCTGCATATCTT
>NW_011494807.1:1804451-1804649 GCF_000754665.1 Bison bison bison | reverse complement strand
GCCATCTTGGCTCCTCCTCCGTTACCATCTTTCTAAATTCCATATATATGTGTTAGTATACAGTATTGGTGTTTTTCTTCCTGGCTTACTTCACTCTGTATAATAGGTTCCAGTTTCATCCACCTCATTAGAACTGATTCAAATGTATTCTTTTTAATGGCTGAGTAATACTCCATTGTGTATATGTACCACTGCTTT
>NW_011494807.1:1794379-1804351 GCF_000754665.1 Bison bison bison | reverse complement strand
TGGACTGGCGACTCGTTTCATATATGATATTATACATGTTTCAATGCCATTCTCCCAAATCTCCCCACCCTCTCCCTCTCCCACAGAGTCCATAAGACTGATCTATACATCAGTGTCTCTTTTGCTGTCTCGTACACAGGGTTATTGTTACCATCTTTCTAAATTCCATATATATGTGTTAGTATACTGTATTGGTGTTTTTCTTCCTGGCTTACTTCACTCTGTATAATAGGCTCCAGTTTCATCCACCTCATTAGAACTGATTCAAATGTATTCTTTTTAATGGCTGAGTAATACTCCATTGTGTATATGTACCACTGCTTTCTTATCCCTTCATCTGCTGATGGGCATCTAGGTTGCTTCCATGTCCTGGCTATTATAAACAGTGCTGAGGTGAACATTGGGGTACACGTGTCTCTTTCCCTTCTGGTTTCCTCAGTGTGTATGCCCAGCAGTGGGATTGCTGGATCATAAGGCAGTTCTATTTCCAGTTTTTTAAGGAATCTCCACACTGTTCTCCATAGTGGCTGTACTAGTTTGCATTCCCACCAACAGTGTAAGAGGGTTCCCTTTTCTCCACACCCTCTCCAGCATTTATTGCTTGTGGACTTTTGGATCACAGCCATTCTGACTGGCGTGAAATGGTACCTCATAGTGGTTTTGATTTGCATTTCTCTGATAATGAGTGATGTTGAGCATCTTTTCATGTGTTTGTTAGCCATCTGTATGTCTTCTTTGGAGAAATGTCTATTTAGTTCTTTGGCCCATGTTTTGGTTGGGTCATTTATTTTTCTGGAGTTGAGCTGTAGGAGTTGCTTGTATATTTTTGAGATTAGTTGTTTGTCAGTTGCTTCATTTGCTATTATTTTCTCCCATTCTGAAGGCTGCCTTTTCACCTTGCTAATAGTTTCCTTTGTTGTACAGAAGCTTTTAAGTTTAACTAGGTCCCATTTGTTTATTTTTGCTTTTTATCCAATATTCTGGGAGGTGGGTCATAGAGGATCCTGCTGTGATATATGTCGGAGAGTGTTTTGCCTATGTTCTCCTCTAGGAGTTTTATAGTTTCTGGTCTTACGTTTAGGTCTTTAATCCATTTTGAGTTTATTTTTGTGTATGGTGTTAGAAAGTGTTCTAGTTCCATTGTTTTACAAGTGGTTGACCAGTTTTCCCAGCACCACTTGTTAAAGACATTGTCTTTAATCCATTGTATATTCTTGCCTCCTTTGTCAAAAATAAGGTGTCCATATGTGCATGGATTTATCTCGGCTTTCTATTTTGTTCCATTGATCAATATTTCTGTCTTTGTGCCAGTACCATACTGTCTTCATAACTGTGGCTCTATAGTAGAGCCTGAAGTCAGGTAGGTTGATTCCTCCAGTTCCCTTCTTTCTCAAGATAGCTTTGGCTATTCGAGGTTTTTTGTATTTCCATACAAATTGTGAAATTATTTGTTCTAGCTCTGTGAAGAATACCGTTGGTAGCTTGATGGGGATTGCATTGAATCTATAAATTGCTTTGGGTAGTATACTCATTTTCACTATATTGATTCTTCCAATCCATGAACATGGTATATTTCTCCATCTATTAGTGTCCTCTTTGATTTCTTTCACCAGTGTTTTATAGTTTTCTATATATAGGTCTTTAGTTTCTTTAGGTAGATATATTCCTAAGTATTTTATTCTTTCCGTGGCATATCTTTTTTGAAAACCAATTGACCATAGATGTGTTGGTTTATTTTTAGACGCTATTTTCTGTTTCATTTTTGCCTTTTATGACCATACCACACTGTATTATTGATTTAAAATGATTCTTAAAATCAGGTAGTATAAATTGAGCAACTTTGAATTTCCTTTGCCATCATTGTTTTTGAAAGTTCTGGATCCTTTTTCTAATTTTTTTTAATATAAAATTTGAAATCACTTTGTCAATTTATACTTAAAAAATCTGCTTGAATTTTGATTGGGATTGCATCAATGCTGTAGAATAGCTTGAAAAGAATCAACATCTTAATATAATACTTCTTAGTTGTCTGATCCAGAAGCGCTATATACCTTCTAGTTTCTTTAGTTCATTTTCAGATTTTATCAGCAATGTTTTGCATTTGGCAGTATATGGGTCTTCTCCATCTTTAGTCAAATTTGTCTAAAACTTGAGAGGTGAGCATATACAATAACATTGAATATCTTCCTTATAAGTAAGCTAGTTAAAACAATTTAAAATAAAGTTGTCACACTTGCACAGGCATGCAACTGAACAGTAAAACTTGCTTGATGGTCTCTAAATATGACTTAATCTTACTTTTCAATGTGAGAAAAGTCATGTTGTATATCTGGTATATTTTAGGGGAAATTTTTTTAAAGTCCTTTTCAAGCATATTTTAACAGGCTTCAATTTATTCTGTAAAGGGACTATATTTACTTGCCCATTTCCAAGGGAAGGACTTGCTTTTCTATTTTTGATAGTTCTATATTTCACTTCAGGTATTTCCCCCATAACTTGGAATTAAGATTTTTTTTTTAAAGACACAGTATGTAACATGCTAATTTTTCATCAAAATCTCATAACATTTTAATGGCTTTTGTTAAAGCCAAAAATTCTTTGTGCACAACTTTTAAGTTCTAATATTCCATTACTTTGAAAGAAGTTTTCTGACTTTCTATGGTTTTGGTGATCTAAATTTTTTATATGTAATTGATCAAATTTACATTTAAAATTATGAAACACTACATATTCTTTAGAATAGTTTACCTCCTATGCTCTGAAATACACTTTGTTCTTTTAATAGAATTTGCTTCACTTGATATAATTTAACCTTACAGAATCTTTTAAATTGAGCACAGATTTTAAAATAATTTTCTGAAGTAACTGCTCCCATGAAAAAATGTGGCAGGGAAAGGAACAAAGTCTGTTATGAAGATTTGTGGCACGTTTCTTTCATAGAGTGAATTAATCTGTGTTTAGTCTCTATCTTGATGATTTCTAATTTTTACATTGACTTACTACAAAAGCAAATCATAAATGTTTGTCATTTGCGTAGCTCATGTCATGCTGAATCATGTCTGACATCCTACTATGCATGGAATTATTAACTTTTTTTCAGCCTGTATTTTAACATGCAAACCTTATTTTGATTTTTTTTAGTAAATTATGACCTAAAACTTCTGTTTGCTATGGCCAGTAGCCATATTGATTCTTCATAAGAAACAGAATATAAAAGTGTATGTATATATTAGTTTTCTGTAATGCATTCAAAGTAAGGGAAAATTATTAGAACATATTCATGGAACATATAATAAGTGGCATATATAAACAATTACTTATTTGATAAACATTTAGATTCAGCCTTATGCAACGGAAGAGTCACATTTTCATCAAAGTAAAGTGAGTTTGATTTCCATTTCTCCTACCAATTAACAGAACCATCTTTGAAAAATCATCAAGTATCAGATTCTGCATTTTTCAGTTGCATATTAGTATATTTACATCACAGGATTTATTGGAAAATTAACTATAAAAACGTATGTAGTAGTGGGAATACATGTAATGTCAGTGTTTAAAATCAATATCCTCTGTTCTAGTTTATTCAGCAGAATTCAAAGTATTATGGTATATACAGAAGTATAAACATATTCCCCTCTAGCTAATAATTTACCTAGCAGCAATATTGACAATGTAAAATATGTATTAAACTTATAGAAATGTATAACAGTTAAATAATGAGATAAAGAATATAGATACTTTGGAGGTTTTCAGGTGGGGAAGATCAGTAGAAAAAGAAGCCATGATGGTTTTAGAAAAGGCAGAGTGCCAAGGAATTGATGTTTTTGAACTGTGGTGCTGGAGAAGACTTTTGATAGTCTCTTGGGCAGCAAGAAGATCAAACCAGTCAGTACTAAAGGAAATCAACTCTGATTACTCATTGGAAGGACTGATGCTGAAGCTGAAGCTCCAATACTTTGGTTACCTGATGCAAACAGCCGACTCATTGGAAAAGACCCTGATGCTGGGAAAGATTGAAGGCAGAAAAAGAAGAGGGCAAAAGAGGATGAGATGGCTGGATAGCATCACCAACGCAGTGGACATGAACTTGGGCAAATCTGGGAGATGGTGAGGGATGGGGAGGCCTGGGATAATGCAGTTCACGGGGTTATGAAGACCGAACAACAGAAAAGATTCAAGTAAATATGTTGTTATATTCATAAAAATTATATCACCTTCGCCACATAGTTATGATTTCATTTATAATAAAAATTTAAAAATAGATCTCCCAAAAGATGCAAAAATTCCAATTCTTGGAGTAGATCCAAAAACACCAAAATCACTAATTGGAAAAAATATATGCTCTGCTGTATTTATTGTATATTTCACTATTCCCAATAGTGAAAATATGAAAACAACCTAAATTCACATTAACAGATGAATAGATAAACGAAATGTGGTGTAAACACACATGCATGCATGCGTGAATATTATTCAGCCAAAAAAAGGAGAATGTCCTGCCATTTACTACATCATAGATGAACCTTGAGCTCGTTATGCTAAGTGGATTAGTCCAATAGAAAAAGGCAAGTAGTATATGATGTCATATCTGTTTGGAATCTTAAAAAATCAAACTTATAAAAAGCAAAGTAAAATAGTGGTAACTAGAGAAGGATAGGACAATAAGATTGGTGTTTAAAGGCCCCAACCTGCAACAAGTAGCAGGTAATCCATATACATCTAATACACAGTGTAGTGGATACAGTTGTCTTTGGTTGATATCATTCTGTAGAAAGAGAAATTGACATATTCTGTGATATTTTTAGACATATCATTTATAAAATTTCTCTAAGGTTATTCCTATTTTTGCTTGTAGTTTAGCTATTTTTCCACTTAGTGAATGTATTTGCTTTTATGGCTCCCTTTACCTTAAAAAATTACCTCATTGTTGAGTTGTTTATAGAAAAATCTTATGCAATAAATAGCCCAAGTCCATTCTATAATATGAGCAATGTCAGGTAATTGCACCTATGTAACAGAATATGTGAATCACATTGTCTTTTTGAGGTTTATTCTATCTTGTTACATAGAGATTTACTTTAATTTTCATATGATACTGGTACATGTAGGATACCAGTGAAGTACATTTGAATATACTGACTTACTTTATTCTCTTTAAAATTTATATAAATTTTATTTTTATTTCATTATTGAACCATGTGTATTTTTTCTCTCCCACTGAGTCTTTTCTTAATTTTTAAATTGAGTTATAGTTAATATACTATATTATATTATGTTAAGGTGTGCAACATAATGATCTGATATTTTTATACATTATTACCACTGCAGTAAGTCCAGTTTTCATCTGTCACCATACTGTGCTGTTAAAATATTATGGACTATATTCCCTGTGTGTATGTTACATCTCTCTAACTTATTTTATAGCTGGAATTTTGTACCTTGTTATCCCCTTCACCTATTTCCTCCATTTCATTGATCTCTGTGTGTGTATTTTGTGCCATACATTTTTTGATTAGTATAACTTTGTAGTAGAGTTTCAAGTCTGGAGCATGATGCCTCCAGCTTTGTTCTTTTTTTTGCTTGATTGCTTTGTCTAGTCTATCTTTTGTGGTCCCATACAAATTTTAGGAATTTTTGTTCTAATTCTGTAAAAAAATGCCATTGGTAATTTGATAGGGAGTGAATTGAATCATAGATTGCTTTGGCTTTTAGGGACGTTTTATTAATAACAGTATTGATTCTTCCAGTCCATGAACACAGTATATCTTTCCATTTATTTGTGTCATCTTCAGTTTCTTTCCTTAGTGTTTCATAGTTTTCAGAGAGTAGTAGGTCTTTTACCTCCTTGGTTAAATTTATTTCTCTTTTATTATTTTTGATACAATTATAAATAGAATTTTTATTCATTTCTCTTTCTGATATTTTGTTATTAGTGTATAGAAATGCAACAGATTTTCCTATATTAATTTTATAATCTGCAACTTGAATGAATGTATTAGATCTAAGTTTTATGATGGAATCTTTGGAATTTCTATATATAATATGTCATCTACAAATAGTGACAGTTCTATTTCTTTCTTTCCAAATCAGATGATTATTATTTCTTTCTTTGACTAACTGTTGTAGCAAAAATTGGTGAGAAGGGGCATCCTTTTCTTCTTGCTGACCTGATAGGAAGAAGTTCATCAGTGACGTGGTTTGTATTTCTCTTTTCTCTGTACTCTTTGGATATTTTGGATGTTTAGATAATGGTGATCTCATAAAATGAGTTCAGAAGTGTTGCTGCTTCAATTTTTTGGAATAATATGAGAAGGATTCGCACTGACTCCTCTTTACGTGTTTGGTAGTATTCACCTGTGAAGTCATCTGGACTCGGACTTTGCTTTTTAGAGTTTTTAAATTACTGATGCAATTTCATTGCTAGTGATTGCATATTCAGATCTTATATTTATTCATGATTCAATCTTGGAAGGTTGTGTGTTTCTAGAAGTTCATTTTTGGGGTTGTCTACTTTTTTGGCATGTATTTGTTCATAGCATTCTCTTAAGATATTTCATATTTCTGTGCTATCGGTTGTAATTACTCCTCTTTCATTTATGGTTTTATTTATTTAGGCTCTCTTTTCCTTGATTAGCCTGGCTAATAGTTCATTGATTTATCTTTTCAAAGAAACAGTTCTTAGTTCCATTTGCTTTTCTCTTGTTTTTCCTAATATTTATTTCATTTATTCTTGCTCTGATCTTTTTAATTTTTTTAATTTGAGCTTTGATTGTTATTTTTCTAGTTAATTAAAATGCACATTCAGATTGTTTGAGATCTTTCTTATTTCCTGAGGTCAGTGTAAATTGCTGTGAACTTTAAGAACTGCTTTTGCTGTCTCCCATAGATTTTGTAAAGTTGTGTCTCCATTTTCATTTGTTTCCAGGTATTTTAAAATTCCCTCTTTGATTTCTCCATTGACCATTGATTGTTTAGTAGCAATTGTTCTGTAGTCTCCATGCATTTGTGTTTTTTCCACTGCTTCTTGTAGTTGATTTCTAGTTTCATAATGTTGTAATGAGAATAGATTCTTGATGGGATTTTAATCTTAGATTTACTGAGACTTGTTTTGCGCCCTACATGTGACCTATCTAGAGAATGTTATATGTGCAGTTGAAAATATATATTCCGCTCTTGGATAAAATACTCTGTGTATATTTATTAAACTCATTTGTTAATGTGTTATTTAAGGACAATGTTTACTTAATGATTTTCTTCCTGGATGTTTTATTCATTTATATAAGTGGGGTACTTAAGTCTCTTACTATTACTGAGTTGCTGTAAGTTTCTCCATTTATTTTTGTTTCTCCACTTATATTGCTTTATATATTTAGGTGCTCCTGTGTTGGGTGCATAAATATTTAACAAATATTATATATTCTTGTTGGATTGCCCTCTTTATCAGTGTATAATGCCCCTTTTTAATCTTTTGTTACAGTCTTTATTTTAGAGTCTACTTTCTGATATATGTATTGTTACCCAAGTTTTTTTTTTTTTTTCACCCCCACATGCCTGAAACATCTTTTTTCTTCTCTTCACTTTCACTCTGTGTGTCTTTAGCTCTAAAGTGAGTCTTGTGGACAGCATATAGATAGATCTTGTTTTTGTCTATTCAGCTACTCTATAGCTTTTGATTGGAATATTTAGTTCATTTACACTTTTGTTATTAATATGTATGCATATATTGCCATTTTATTCATTCTTTTCTGGTTGCTTTTATAGTTCTCTGTTTCTGTCTTATTCTCTTGGTTTCTTCCCTTTTGATTCGATGCATTCCTTTAGTGTTATATGTAGATTCCTTTCTCTTTATCTTTTGTGTATACTTCTACTTTTCAACTTGTTCCATTCCATGACTTATAGATAGGCTTATAATTTATTTTGATCTAGAGTGCAAAATGAATTCTATTCACACCATAATTTTATTTTGTGACAGAATAGTGAATCTTGATTAGATAAAAGTGAAAGATGATTTGAAATGTATACTTAAGTCCACATCAAAGGATATGATAAAAATCTAACCTAAAAATCTAATCTGAATAATTACATTGGAAAATTTTAATTTGTACAAAGCTATACAGGCTATTTTTCATTTAAAGTAAATATTCTTACTCTATATTAAAATTTTTTAAGTCTCAGAAAAATTATTGTATCTATGTACCAACTTTTCCAATTGGAAAAGACTCTGATGCTGGGAGGGATTGGGGGCAGGAGGAGAAGGGGACGACAGAGGATAAGATGGCTGGAGGGCATCACTGACTCGATGGACGTGAGTTTGAGTGAACTCCGGGAGTTGGTGATGGACAGGGAGGCCTGGTGTGCTGCGATTCATGGGGTCGCAAAGAGTCAGACATGACTGAGCGACTGAACTGAACTGAACCCAATAAAAACCAATAAGGTTCACATATATTGCAAATCAGTTGCTATAGAAGGGCTAATGAATACTTTGTAAATCACAGTTTGGTAACTATCACAATAACAGTTTCAGACAGTAAACATCGATGGATGTTAAAACTAATGGGTAAAAGTTTAATTAGAAGCAGTATATTTACATAATCTCCAAGTATTTGCCCATAATATCAAGGGAAATTAAATACTAAGGGGAAAAGATTAACTTTCAGTAAGATAAACCTGACAAATGCTACCTAGACCAAGTGATCCAAGTTAATAGTACCATTAGAGAAACAAATATACATTATTTGCCTCTTAATATGATGCACTTGAAAGAATACATCAGGTCTCAAAAAAGTATGTGACATAAATGTAATCATGAGGAAACATATAAATCCAACTTGAAGAACAGTCACTAGAATAAATGGCCCATACTCATCAAAAAAAAAATGTTAAGAATATAAAAGATAAGAAAAACCAATAAACTCTTTCAGGTAACAGAAAATGAAAGACATAAAAATTGATGACAATAAGGGGTCCTGAATTAGACTAGGAGAAAGAAAAAAAAAAACTTTCTCTCTATAAAGGTCAGTAGTGCCGCAGTTGTTAAAATTAACTTATTAATGAATAATAATGTCAAAATTGTTCATAGGATTCTCATGGCAATGCCAAATAATGCTCAAACTACTGCACAATTGCACTCGTCTCACACGCCAGTAAAGTAATGCTCAAAATTCTCCAAGCCAGGCTTCAGCAGTACATGAACCGTGAACTTCCAGGTGTTCAAGCTGGTTTTAGAAAAGGCAGAGGAACCAGAGATCAAATTGCCAACATCTGCTGGATCATTGAAAAAGCAAGAGTTCCAGAGAAACATCTACATATGCTTTATTGACTATGCCAAAGCCTTTGACTCTTTGGATCACAAAAAACTGTGGAAAATTGTGAAAGAGATGGGAATACCAGACCACCTGGCCTGCCTTTTGAGATACCTGTATTTCTCAAGAAATACAGGAAGCAACAGTTAGAACTGAACATGGGACAACAGACTGGTTCCAAATCGGGAAAGGAGTATGTCAAGGCTGTATATTGTTACCCTGCTTATTTAACTTATATGCAGAGTACATCATGAGAAACGCTGGGCTGGATGAAGCACAAGCTGGAATCAAGATTGCCAGGAGAAATATCAGTATCCTCAGATATGCAGATGACACCACCCTTATGGCAGAAAGTGAAGAAGAACTAAAGAGCCTCTTGATGAAAGTGAAAGAGGAGAGTGAAAAAGTTGGCTTAAAGCTCAACATTCAGAAAACTAAAATCATGGCATCCAGTCCCATCACTTCGTGGCAAATAGATGGGGAAACAGTGAAAACAGTGGCTGACTTTATTTTTGGGGGCTCCAAAAACACTGCAGATGGTGACTACAGCCATGAAAATAAAAGACGCTTACTCCTTGGAAGGAAAGTTATGACCATATGAAGGCAGCACATTAAAAAGCAGAGACATTACTTTGTTAACAAAGGTCTGTCTAGTCAAGGCTATGGTTTT
>NW_011494807.1:1783897-1794279 GCF_000754665.1 Bison bison bison | reverse complement strand
AAAGGTCTGTCTAGTCAAGGCTATGGTTTTTCCAGTAGTCATGTATGGATGTGAGAATTGGACTATAAAGAAAGCTGAGCGCCAAAGAATTGATGCTTTTGAACTGTGGTGTTGGAGAAGACTCTTGAGAGTCCCTTGGACTGCAAGGAGATCTAACCAGTCCATCCTAAAGGAGATCAGTCCTGAGTGTTCATTGGAAAGACTGATGTTGTAGCTGAAACTCCAATACTTTGGCCACCTGATGAGAAGAGCTGACTCATTTGAGAAGACCCTAATGCTGGGAAAGATTGAGGGCAGGAGGAGAGGGGTACGACAGAAGATGAGATGGTTGGATGGCATCACCAACTCAATGGACATGAGTTTGAGACCTGGGAGTTGGTGATGGACAGGGAGACTTGGCATACTGTGGTCCATGGGGTCACACAGAGTTGGACACGACTGAGTGAGTGAACTGAACTGAATTAAATGCCAAAACTGTGTTGCTGCTGCTGCTGCTGCTAAGTTGCTTCAGTCGTGTCCAACTCTGTGCGACCCCATAGACGGCAGCCCACCAGGCTCCCCCGACCCTGGGATTCTCCAGGCAAGAATACTGGAGTGGGCTGCCATTTCCTTCTCCAATGCATGAAAGTGAAAAGTGAAAGGGAAGTCGCTCAGTCGTGTCAGACTCTTAGCGACCCCATGGACTGCAGCCCACCAGGCTCCTCCGTCCATGGGATTTTCCAGGCAAGAGTACTGGAGTGGGGTGCCATTGCCTTCTCTGCAAAACTGTGTTAATTTTATGTTAATAATTGCACTATGATTATATAATAAAATGGCTTTGGAAATACACAAGTGAAATGTTTGGGGGTAAAATGCATCACATCTAGAATTAGTTCTGAAATGGAGGGGAGTGAGTAGGAGAGAGAGAGGCAGGCAGAATGAGCTGTGAGAATGAGAGCATGAGAGAAAATGGTAGGGGTGAGGGAGGGGAATAAAATCATAAATGTGAATGTTTGAGTTTCTGAGTGAATGGTAAATACATTATGTTGCCAGGGACTGTTTCAAGCTTAGATAGGATATTTGCCACAGATTATCTCCTTTACCACTCATGTGAACTGAAATTCCTTTCTCTCTTTATTGTGCCTCTTTGAAAACCTTCTGCTGGACTCTTTCTTTGCAGATTTCCCCTTAGATCCTTCTTGCCTTATAATCTACTTAAGGAGTCCTCTCTGGTTCTAACCATGGACATTTAAACATGATTTTATAGTTTTGTTCTGGTTCTTTATACTTTCGTATGGAATTCAGAGATTATGTCTCCATTCAATCTTCCCCCATTTTTTAAAACTTAAGTTTTGATCTTGGAATTTTTGATACTTTTAACAATTTGGAAAATTTCCAGCACTTGGGTGATATGCAAATTATGAATTCTGAAACTTTCAATTGTCGTTTAAAACAATGTCTATTCGCTGCATCAGGTTTTAGCTGTGGCAGGCGGGTATTCATTGAGTCATGCAGGATCTTTCATTGTGGTGCCCAGACTCCCCAGTTGTGGTGCCCGGACTTAGTTGCTCTATGGCATGTGGGATTTTAGTTCCCCGAGCAGATCAAAATTATTGGTGCAATTTTTATAACTTTTCTGTAACTCTGAAGTTAGTTTGAAATACTTTAAAAATCAGAATAACTATAGTAAATAAATATTTCACACAAAAACAGCTAAGAGAGTTCTTAATCTAAGTGGATTAATTACTTATTTGAATTTTGTATCAATTAACATTATTGGATCCAGTGGTTGTACAAATGAATTTGTACACATTTGTACACATTTACACAAATATACACATTTACAGTTGTAGATGTGAATTTAAGAAACCAGTAGAGGGTTGTTTTTTTGTTTGTTTGTAAATAGTAGAAACTACACAGGGAGTGCTAAGTTTATAAATACATAGTCAATCTTAATTTATATCATTTGATTATTGTCACAGAGTACATAAAATTGTCATTGAGTTATCTGAAGCATTGTCTTCTGGATTGATTTTTGGACTCAGATATGCTGCTGTAAAATCTCTCCTTAATTCTTCTCCTACTCGGATTTGTGCACAGTGGCTCTAAAAAGAGTATCATTCATCAGGAATCTAGTCACAAATATTTAATTAAGACAGTTTGAGGAATATGAATATCATTTCATATGATTCAATTCTTCTTTAAAAATCTTAATTGGAGAATAATTGCTTTACAAAGTTGTGTTTGTTTCTGCCATACATCTACATGAATCAACCATAGGTACACACATATCCCCTCCCTCTTGAACTTCCCTGCTAACTCCCACCCCATCCCACCCTCTACGTTGTCACAGAGCACCAGTTTGAGCTCCCCATATTATATAACAACTTCCCGTTAGTTATCTGCTTTACATATGCTAATGTATATATTTCAATGCTACTCTCTCCATTCGTCTCACTTTCTCCTTCCCCTGCTATGTTCATGTCTGTTCTCTATATCTGTCCTGCAAATATGTTCATCAGTACCATTTTTCTAGAATCCATATGGATGCATTAATATACGGTATTTGTTTTTCTCGTTCTGACTTACTTCATTCTATATAACAGACTCTAGGTTATTCCACCTCACTAGAACTGACTCAAATTCATTCCTTTTTATGGCTGAGTAATATTCCATGGTATAAATGTACCACAACTTCTTTTTAATTTTTTTAGTGGCAAAAGTTCTTTATATTTGAAATTTTGAAATGATGACTAAATAAATACACATAGACACACATGGAGTAACTATAAATGTAAGAGCTGCAAATGCAGATGGATGCAGGTATGCTGTGTTAAACACTATGATTTGGTGACATGATTTTCCAAAATGGTGAACAACTGTGATATAATTTCAAATGAAACAAAGTATAATCCTTCCTCAGTTTACATTCAAGGAAATTGCAGTCTTTGAAAATTTAGTAGTTATTAGTATTTAGTAGTATAGGAAACTTTGTGTCTATAAGTAAATTGGGGTTGGATTCTAAATTTAGATACTTATAAACAGGAATTTTCCATCTACAGAAAAGTCCAGTGAGACATTGGAAAGACTTTCAGGATGCAAGATAAGTCTTTGTTATCGAAGACTGTCCTGTCTAGCATGCCTGGCTCCAGTTCCCCATTGTGATCATTGAAAACACCCAAAAATGGCCCCAGGGGCAGTGCCGCTCCCACTGAGAACAACTAGTCTAAAGCTGTTCTTCACCACTTGTGCCCACATGGGGTCCTGTCCAAGCTGTAGTGCTCTTTGCTTCCTGACTTAGCTTGGCACCAAGCTGTACCACATGTGGGTGCCTCTTCCTGCTCTGGGACTGTTCTTCTTGAAGCCTTTCCAGATGTCTGGCTGATAACTTCTAGGGATGCTGAAATCTGCTCAGGTGGTTTCTAATTCTCCTGATTCCTCAGCCCCTTTCTTGAGATACATTTTATAGATTCTTCAAAGGTTATTATGTATCAAAGGAAGTGAATTGTTAGGTAGTTTTCACTCCTTTTCAGCACCTTTCTGATTACAGAACTGGTGGTTGTTGTTCTTGCTGGTGATTTATTGACTGATTGGCTGTTTTTCTTTCTGTTGTCATCTAAATTTCATGGCCATGTCCTGGCATTTGTCTGTTGCTCAGTATCCCTGCCACCACTTCTGATCATGATCATCATCACTGTCGCAGTTCTCTTTTACTCTCACTCCTCTTAACTTTATCAAAGTGTCTTTATGATATGTCACCACTCCATTAGACTACTTCTTTCCTTCCAGTTCATCAGTATCATGGTCCTCTGCTGTGCTTTTTAAATTGCTGTAAACTCAGGGATCACTTCTTTAATACTGTTTTTTTTTTAAATTCATTTTGTTTTTTGTTTATTCCTTTTTTTGTTCTGTCTCTACCAGAATGAGAAATATCTAAAAGACTTGATCTAGAAAGCCCTAGTTTCTTTGTCACAGAAATCCTTTAGTGTGTAATGTAATGTATTAATTACATTAATATAATGTAATATATTTCATGTTTACCACATGGGCACAGTAAGATTTTGCCTTTCGTTTGGTATGACAGACAATAGTCAGTACTTGTTCTTGACATGAGTGAAATAATCAAAGTTATATTCTAATGACTTAAATTGTATTCATTCTGCAGGGGGGTTTTGTGGGTTTTTTTTTTGTTTTTTTTTTGAGAAAAATTGTATGTGGATTCTATTTCAATATGTGGAGTATTACGAAACTTATTCAAGGTTTTAAATATGCCATCATCATCATCTTTACCAACTAGAAGAAATTTCCATAATGGTTGACATATCAGAAACCTGTTAAAGGAAATAGGGTCAGATTTTGTTTTGAGTAGAAGATCAAACTCTGCTTCAGGGTCATGTGTGACATGGTACCACAACTTCTTTATCTATTCATCTGTCAGCAGATTTCTAGGTTGCTTCCATGTCCTGGCAATGTAAATAGTGCTGCGATGAACACTGGGGTACATGTTTGTTTTTCAGTTATGGTTTTCTCAGGGTATTTCAATTCTTATAATATTTATAACTCTTAACAGTTGCAATTAAGTAGCCTGGGTGCCTTTCTGGTTCCTGTTTATCAGTAAAGATTATATTTTGGCCCATTCCCTAACTTTATGTGAGCATTTGGTAATCTTTGTGGGTTGGTCAATATAATAAAATAAAAAAGTTCAACCACATGCTACTTTAAGGAAAAAAATTATATTCTTTTTAACTAAAAGTTATTATAATGAAATCACTATATAAATCTAGTAAAGATGATGCCTAGATTGAGTTGGCCTATGCAGACTGTGACAGTCTCAACAACTTCTAACTTCTCTTTTTCAGTAGCATATTTTTTTCCTGTCTGGATGGAAAATTATGTTTTCTTTCTCCCTTACCTTTAAGTTTTTGTAATTTCACCAAGACATTTAAAAATATAAATAAATAGTGAGCATCTCTGTCTTGTTATTGATCTTAAAAGTTGTCAATTTTTCTATTAAACAGGAAGATAGCAGTAGGTTTCTCTTATCACTTTTATTAGATTCCTTCTATATCTAGTTTGTGAAGGGATTTTTATCAAAAGGGATGTTTTATTTTGTCAAAGGCTTTTTCTGCATCTATTGAGAAGATCTTGTGATTTTGACCTTATATTCTCTTAATATGATATGATGATTTATGTTACCAATTTTGCATTCCATACACACACACATACACACATTTAGAATCTGTCTGTCTATCTATCTATCTCCCTATTGTCATTTAATATAGAGTTTTAAGTGTGTTCTTGACTTTGGTTTGCTAATATTCTTTTTAAAATTTTTGCATCTGTATTCATCAATGATATTAGTATAGTTTTCTTTTCCTTTAGTACATTTCTCTGGCTTTTGTATCAGGGTAATTCTGGCTCGTAGAACTGGTTTTGAAGTGTTTGCCCCTTTTCAGTTTTTTAGAAACATCAAAAGATTGAAATTAATTCTTTGGTAGATTTTGTCAGTAAACTCTAATCCTAAAATATTCTGTATTGGGAGTTTTTTGATTACTTCTTTACTCGTTATTGGTCTGTTCAAATTTTTCATTTCTTCCTGATTCTGTCATAGAAGGTTGTATATTTCTGGTAACTTATTCCTTCCAGATTTATCTAATTTGCTGCAATTTAATTGTTCATGTTGAAACAATTAAATTGTCTACTTAATTGTTTAATTGTTCATCCACTGGATCATTGAAAAAGCAAGAGAGTTCCAGAAAAATGTCTACTTCTGCTTTATTGACTATGCCAAAGCCTTTGACTGGATCACAACAAACTGTGGAAAATTCTTAAAGAGATGGAAATACCAGACCACTTTATCTGCCTCCTGAGAAATCTGTATGCAGATTAAGAAGCAATAGTTATAACTGGACATGAAACAACAGACAGGTTCCACATCAGGAAAGGAGTATGTCAAGGCTTTAACTTATATGCAGAGCATATCATGTGAAATGCTGGGCTGCATAAAGCACAAGTTGGAATCAAAATTGCCAGGAGAAATATCAGTAACATCAGATATGCAGATGACACCACTCTTATGGCAGAAAGTGAAGAAAAACTAGAGAGCCTCTTGATGAAAGTGAAAAAGGAGAGTGAAAAAGTTGGCTTAAAGCCCAACATTCAGAAAACTAAGATCATGGCATCTGGCCCCATCACTTCATGGCAAATAGATGGGGAAACAATGGAAACAGTGACAGACTTTATTTTCTTGGGC
This sequence comes from Bison bison bison, assembly GCF_000754665.1. Taxonomy (NCBI): domain Eukaryota; kingdom Metazoa; phylum Chordata; class Mammalia; order Artiodactyla; family Bovidae; genus Bison; species Bison bison. The sequence continues at coordinate 1,788,047 of NW_011494807.1, read as the reverse complement.
TCCCAAATCACTGCAGATGGTGATTGCAGCCATGAAATTAAAAGACACCAGCTCCTTGTACGAAAAGCTATGACCAACATAGACAGCTTATTAAAAAGCAGAGATATTATTTTGCCAATAAATGTCCACCTAGTCAAAGATATGGTTTTTCCAATAGTCATGTACAGATGTGGGATTTGGACTATTAAGAAAGCTGAGCGCCGAAGAATTGATGCTTTTGAACTGTGGTGTTGGAGAAGATTCTTGCTAGTCTCTTGGACTGTAAGAAGATCCAACCAGTCCATCCTAAAGGAAATCAGTCCTGAATATTTATTGGAAAGACTGAAGCTGAAGCTCCAGTATTTTGGCTACCTGATGTAATGAACTGACTCATTGGAAAAGACCATGATGCTGGAAAAGATTGAAGGAAGGAGGAGAAGGGAATGACAGAGGATGAGATGGTTGGATGGCATCACCAACTCGATGGATGAGTTTGAGTTAGCTCCGGGAGTTGGTGACAGACAGGTGACAGACAGCCTAGCATGCTGCAGTCCATAGAGTTGCAAAAAGTCAGACATGACTAAGTGACTGAACTGAGATCTTTCTAATTTCTTAATATATTACTTTGTTCTCAGAATTGCTTTTGCTGCTTCTCATAAGTTTTGGTATGCTTACATTTTGTTTGTTTGTTTCAAGATATTTTTGATTTCCCTTTTATTTCTCTTTTGACTCATTGGTCTTTCAGAATCACAGTGTTTAGTTTCTACACATTTATAGATTTTCTATCATTCTTTTGTTTGTTGATGTCTATTTTCATACCATTGTGGTCAGAAAAATTAGTTGGTATGATTTCAGTCTTCTTAAATTTGCTAAGATTTCTAGGCTATGTTCTTTATTTTTTCCATATGACTCTGATTCTTTTTTAATCATTGTTTTTTGACAACATTATTATTATTATATATTTTGGATAAGATCTTTTTTCATTGTGATAATAGAGTCTTCTATTAGCTTTGTGTCTTATATATTTAATTTCTTCTCCAAATTTGGGAAATTCCCAGCTATTATTTCTCTAAATAAACTCTTTGTTCCTTTTTCTCTCTCCTCTCCTTCTGTTAGAGGTTTTTTTGTTGTTGTTGTTGTTGTTTTTCAATATTTGCCTTTCTGATTAAATCTGATAGCTCTTATAGGGTTTCTATCTAAGTTCTCTTCTTTTAACCGAAATTATTTCTATAGGCCTCTTTCCCAAGTCATTTAATCTTTCTTTCATCTAGTCTGAGCTGTTACCTGTGTTCTCTATTGCTTTCTTCATGTCATTCATTGAATTCTTCAGCTCCAGAATTTGGTTCTTTTTAAATTTCAATCTCTTTGGTAAGAAATTCCTTCTGTTCATTAATTGTATTCCTGAGTTTATTGAATTACCTTCTGAATTTTCTTGTAGCTTATTAAATTTCTTCTTAACAACTATTTTAATCCTTTACCAGTTAGAACACAATTTTCTATGTGTTTGAGTTTGGTTGCTAGAGAAATACCATTTTCTTTTTGTGATACCTGATTTATCGTTTCATAGTGTTTGATATACACATGTGCTTTTACATTTGAATAGAAGACACTTTCTTTAGCTATGAATTTATGTTTTCTTTGTTTCTTACAATTCAGCAAGCTGATGATTAGTAACCTTACTTTAGCATTTTAGAAGGTGGCACTATACCTCAAGTTTGTGGTTCTCCTCCTGGTTTCTCCTCAGGATCTCCTGGATTCACTCTGATATTGTGGGAACTAGCAGTAGAGTGGCAGGAGATGTCTCAGCATCTGCAAGTTTGGAGGTTGACCACAGCCTAGTAGGGAGATCCTTAGTGGGGCATTCTAAGAAGTCTGTAGGTGGATTGACTACTGAAATCCCAAAGCACACAACAGGAATGCATTCCTTCAATGCCCTTTAATACTTTTGTCTCCCTCCGTCCTTTTCTTCTTTCTCTCCACAATCACAGAGATGCCTTCTCAGAAATCTAGGTGTTACTTGAGAAAAATGTGTATCTCTAGCTGTAGCCTGAACTAAGGCAGATGGATGGTCACTCGCCACTTTTGCTTTCCACCAGCTTTGCTGAAGAGGTAAACTTTGATGTTGCCTAAAGCCCAGTGCCTTGCAGTGTTGCCCTGGCAGGGAGGCCAACTTAGAAAATTTCTCCATCTCCTCTACTCAAAACTCATCTCTCTTCCACTTAGATGGTGTGCAGGCTGGACCTTCACAAATTCTCTATCCACCATGCCTCAGTACCCTCTTTCCAGATCATGGAGAGTCAGAAGTTGGGCACGCTCACCAACTCCCTTGGCTCTGCAGCCTGACCAAGGTCCTATCTCTTTTTAATTCACGATTGGATGCTGTAATGCTAATGTCACTCCCTTTTTCCTTCTTTAAATTGGCACTTTGTGTCTTTAATTTCTTGATCAGTTAAAGGTTAATGGTTTTTCTGATTTTTTTTTAAATTTTATTTTATTTTTAAGATTTACATAATTGTATTAGTTTTGCCAAATATCAAAATGAATCCGCCACAGGTATACATGTGTTCCCCATCCTGAACCCTCCTCCCTCCTTCCTCCCCATACCATCTCTCTGGGTCGTCCCAGTGCACTAGCCCCAAGCATCCAGTATCGTGCATCAAACCTGGACTGGCAACTCGTTTCTTACATGATATTTTACATGTTTCAATGTCATTCTCCCAAGTCTTCCCACCCTCTCCCTCTCCCACAGAGTCCATAAGACTGTTCTATACATCAGAGTCTCTTTTGCTGTCTCGTACACAGGGTTATTGTTACCATCTTTCTAAATTCCATATATATGCGTTAGTATACTGTATTGGTGTTTTTCCTTCTGGCTTACTTCACTCTGTATAATAGGCTCCAGTTTCATCCACCTCATTAGAACTGATTCAAATGTATTCTTTTTAATGGCTGAGTAATACTCCATTGTGTATATGTACCACTGCTTTCTTATCCATTCATCTGCTGATGGACATCTAGGTTGCTTCCATGTCCTGGCTATTATAAACAGTGCTGCGATGAACATTGGGGTACACGTGTCTCTTTCCCTTCTGGTTTCCTCAGTGTGTATGCCCAGCAGTGGGATTGCTGGATCATAAGGCAGTTCTATTTCCAGTTTTTTAAGGAATCTCCACACTGTTCTCCATAGTGGCTGTACTAGTTTGCATTCCCACCAACAGTGTAAGAGGCTTCCCTTTTCTCCACACCCTCTCCAGCATTTATTATTTGTAGACTTTTGGATCGCAGCCATTCTGACTGGTGTGAAATGGTACCTCATAGTGGTTTTGATTTGCATTTCTCTGATAATGAGTGATGTTGAGCATCTTTTCATGTGTTTGTTAGCCATCTGTATGTCTTCTTTGGAGAAATGTCTATTTAGTTCTTTGGCCCATTTTTTGATTGGGTCATTTATTTTTCTGGAGTTGAGCTATAGGAGTTGCTTGTATATTTTTGAGATTAGTTGTTTGTCAGTTGCTTCATTTGCTATCATTTTTCTGATATTTTTAAAGAACTAGCTTTTGGTTTCATTGGTTTTTCTTTCCTATTATTTCTGTTTTAAATTTCACTAAGTCTGCTCTTACCATCATTATTCTTTCTGCTTATTTGGGATTTATTTCTACTTCCATTATTCTGCTTCTTCTGGTAGAAGTTAGCGCCATTAACTTGAGACCTTTATTTATTTATTTATTTCACATATATGTTCAATGCTATAAATATCCCTGTAAGCACCATTTTAGTTGCATCTTATATATCCTTCAGTTCAGTTCAGTTCAGTTCAGTCGCTCAGTCCGTCTGACTTCACGACCCCATGAATTGCAGCACGCCAGGCCTCCCTGTCCATCACCAACTCCCGGGAGTTCACTCAGACTCATGTCCATTGAGTCAGTGATGCCATCCAGCCATCTCATCCTCTGTCGTCCCCTTCTCCTCCTGCCCCCAATCCCTCCCAGCATCAGAGTCTTTTCCAATGAGTCAGCATTTCGCATGAGGTGGCCAAAGTACTGGAGTTTCAGCTTTAGCATCATTCCCTCCAAAGAAATCCCAGGGCTGATCTCCTTCAGAATGGACTGGTTGGATCTCCTTGCAGTCCAAGGGACTCTCAAGAGTCTTCTCCAACACCACAGTTCAAAAG
>NW_011494807.1:1781228-1783259 GCF_000754665.1 Bison bison bison | reverse complement strand
TACATATACTTTTTAACAAATATTTTTAAATGTCATTTTTATATTGTTGGGCATAAACTTATGATCTTGCTTTTTATTTTCTGTTATTTCTCATCTATATTTTTTCCTCTTTTATAATTTTTATCTTATGTATTTTTCTGTTCTAAGTTTCCACTCATGGCCAATTTACCTTTAATTATCATGTCTTTATAGACTCTTTTTGGCTATAAGAGTTGTCAGACTCCTTTTAATTTTCATGTTCTTGACAGTTTTAAGAAGTACTCATCAGCTATTTTGTAGATGTCACTTTGTCATAATTGTCTGTTTTTCTCATGATTAGACTTGGGATATATATTTTGGGGCAGAGATCATACACATAAAATACCACTTTTATCATATCTTAATGGTTTCTGTTGTTGTTCATTTGCTAAGTCATGTGTGACTCTTAGTGACCGCATGGACTGTAGCATGCCTTAACGTAATATATGGATGTTGATACTGATCTTAAGCACTGGACTGATTCAGTCTTTGCCAGGGTTTTTCTGCTATATTTCCTTTCCATTCTGTATTATTTTTAAGGAAGTAATGTATACAATCCACAGTTAAAAGAGTATGGGATTTTGTTTGTATCAGAATAGACTCATTTGTATTTATTTTATAGTTTGTGTTATAAGCCAATACTGTTCTTCTTTTTTTCTTCAGATGTTTGGCTTAGGTTATTGCAAGCTCTTTCATTTAACTCCTGTGTCCCTTTGATGTATTCACAGTGGTTTGTGAGTGTGTGTGTGTGTGTGTTTGTGTACATGTGTTTTAAGTACTTTCTTAATTTCTGTTACTGTAAAATGTCCCCACCTCATGTTATGTTGCCTGCTAAGTCCTAAAATTAGACATTTCCCCTAAGAATCTTTGTTTTTTTTTTTTTAAATTGGGGAATAGAGTTAGAACACAGTACTGGGTGAACTTCTTACTCCTGGGTGTCATTGTTTTTAAGCTCTCTTATCCAACAGAACAGAGGAATGCGTGTGTTTACTCACCTACTATAAATACATATCTACACTCATTTCATTAGCCTTATCTGAGTGAAGAAGGGACGAGTGCCTGTGTTCATAACAAAAAGTGAAAGCTATAGCTGTTAATATTTCAGGAAAATACAGGCCATGTTTACATGTTTATAAATACATTTATATTGGTGTGTGAACCCAGGTGTGTATTTATAATGTTTGATACTTTATTATCATTTATTGTGTTTGACCATGCTGACAAATCAGATTATTGGTCCTGCTCATCCTGGATAGAGAACAAAAGACAAAAGTTATTCAATAAGGGAAAAAGTTATCCGTATCTATGTTAAACATGAGCTCATATTGATGTCTCCAACTTTAATTCATCACCACAGAGATCACTATCCTCTTACTTTGCCTTATTTGTAAATTAACATGACAGCAATGAGAAATCCGGCTTCTACCATCTGCCATTCATTTACTTAATTGTTCATTTCTAATATTCATATATAATAGTTTTTGAATTGTTAATCTCTACTCCCTTGTGAGAGAACATTATCAGTCAAAATATATTGCTTATGTGAAGTGTCCTATGGTGAAATTTATAGACTCTATTCATTTCCAAAGTTACTTACCATTATATCTCCTCTCATCATCTCCTTCAGTGAATATGCCTTAAACTTTCCCACAGTCTACATTCTTTCTCAGCGTCCCATGAATTGTAAATGATTTTTTTTAACTCTGTTTAAAGTAAGAGTGCTTTGAAGTTTGGTGGGTCTTGATAAATTTATGTCATATCCACTTGTAGAGTGTCGGTCAGAATAGTGTCTCCTACCTGAACGTTCCTTCATGCTTCATGCATTCAGTACTTTTTAATTCTTTCAAACCCCAGCAACCACAGAGTTTTGAAAATTTCCTCTGTTTTGCCTTTTCCAGAATGCAATACAATTTGAGCCCTATACTGTGTAGCCTTTTCAAGATGGCTTCTTTCATTCAGCAGTATGCATTTATACTTAACCCATGTCTTTTATGGTTGACAACTCATTTCTTT
>NW_011494807.1:1780228-1781128 GCF_000754665.1 Bison bison bison | reverse complement strand
GCTGCCGTCTATGGGGTCGCACAGAGTCGAACACGACTGAAGTGACTTAGCAGTAGCAGCAGCAGCAATTTTCTGATGACCTCAGCTTTCTTATGCAAACCAAAAATAGTTATGATTTTTTTTAGATTATTTGAATTCTCCTTGATATTAGTATAGAGCAACATTCTTTTATGAATCCTACAAGGAAGAACTCTTCAGGTTATTTCTTATTGTTGTTTAGTGACTAAGTTGTGTCCAGTTCTTTTGTGACCCCATGGACGATAGTCCACCAGCCTCCTCTGTCCATGGAATTTCCCAGGCAAGAATACTGGGGTGGGTTGCCATTTCCTTCTCCAGGGGATCTTCCCAACCCAGCGAGTGAAACCACATCTTCTGTACTGGCTGGTGGATTCTTTACCACTGAGTCACCTGGGAAGTCCATACATATATACAGATATAAATGGGTTCCACAGTATATCAGTAAGATTAAAAATATGTACACATTTTTATAATAACTTTGTATATGAGTACATATATTTGTACACACAAAGGAAAAATATTTGGTATATGTAATTGGACTGGAAAGATTCTGACTGTAGTTTAAATTTATAGTTATGATTATTGTTGCAAGAAATATGTCTTAATTTTATAATTGAAAAGACAAATGCCTGCACACATACTTATTTGGTATGCTAATTTTCATGTAGGAATTAAAAGAGCGGAAGCTTCCTTTTGTGATTCTTATTTTTATTTCCTGTGTGAGCAATGATGAGATAACAGTTATGCTGAAGTTTTTATAACTTTAGGGCCATATTTACTACCTTTACATGTTTTGTAATTTGTTCTCACAATCTTATAGCTCAATGTGCACTATAAAATTAGCATCAAAAATAAAATCTGAATAGTTTAATGCCAAAACTT
>NW_011494807.1:1778466-1780128 GCF_000754665.1 Bison bison bison | reverse complement strand
CTTTCATTCAGCAGTATGCATTTATACTTAACCCATGTCTTTTATGGTTGACAACTCATTTCTTTTTATTACTGAATAATATTCCATCAGGTGATGCACCACAGTTTGCTCATCTGTTCACGTATTGAAGGACAACTCACCTGTTTTCAATTTTTCGCAGCTGTGAACAAAGATGCTCTAACTGTTGGCACTCAGGTTTTAGTATGGATATAACTTGTCAAATCAGCTGCAAAAAGGGAGTACTGTTGTTGGATTATATGATAAAACTATATTTAACCTTGTACGAGGCTAACAAACTCTTCCAAAATTGTTGTACTGTTTTGCATCTCCACAAATAATCAATGAGAATTCCTCTTGCTCTGAGTACTCACCAGCATTCAGTGTTGATCATTTTTTGGATTCGAGCCATTCTAATAAGTGTGAAATTTCATTGTTTTAATTTGCAATTCCCACATGCCACATGGTGTTGAGCATCTCTTCATATGCTTATTTGCCATCTGTGTATCTTCTTTGGTGAGGTATATATTCAGATGTTTTGCCCATTTTAAAATTGTGTTCTTTTTTTTTTTACTAATTGAGTTTTAAGGTTTCATAGTATACTTTGGATTCAATCCTTTTATCCAATACGTGCTTGGCAAGTATTTTGTCTCATTTTGTGGCTTGTCTTCTTGATGCTTTTTATTTGCCTTTAGATTTCTGAAAAACCAGTATGACTGTTTATAGCACCACTGCCTTTCTACACCTTTACCTCTAATCTAGTTGCAGTCTACTCTTGACTGGTATTGCTTTCAAGGCTTATGGTGGGGTCAGGTTTTCTCTAAATTTCAGCCTCTGTCCTGACCTGTGCTCTAGAATCTTAATGGTTATATTTTTCAGCATTTCTGTCCCTCCCCTATTTGTCGTATCTTTGTAACAGTTGAAGGTCTTAGATAGAGCATGATGCCTTCCCTCTCCCATCCATGACAGCAGTCAGTCTTTTGCTGTGGATCAGTTTAGGGTCATGAGAACAAGTGGATTTTCTGTCACTCTCTCTGTGTGAAATTTCTTTTAGCTCTACCCAGCGACAGGGGCTGGGATCCCAGTTTTGCCTGGGATCAGGCTGGTTGAGGATTGTTTGCCATTTCTTCAATGGTAGACACCTTTCATTCCTGTCAATGAGCAGCATCCCCTCAACTCCTGCACATATGTGGCCATTTCAGTTTTCCTGCTGTAACCATAACCTTTTTTGTTAGAACCATTTGAGATCCTTGCAAACTGGCTGGAGAGTAGAGAAAAGCAAAATCATGCTTTTTATTGGGGATCTCAGAGAATCTGAACTGCTTGATAGTGAGCTACACATGGCCCCTAAAAATGCATTCAAATCTCATTTGTAATTTTTTTTTAACATGTCTTTATGGATGACACCTCTTTCAGAACTTATCTGTGGGCAAAAGAGTTCATGTATTTTGTCTTTCCTTAGAGGAGATTATTACCATTTAAAATTCAAAATACCTAATTATCTGAGGAGAAGGCAATGGCGCCCCACTCCAGTACTCTTGCCTGGAAAATCCCGTGGATGGAGGAGCCTTACCGGCTGCAGTCCATGGGGTTGCTAGGAGTTGGACACGACTGAGCGACTTCACTTTCACTTTTCACTTCCATGCATTGGAGAAGGAAATGGCA
>NW_011494807.1:1775570-1778366 GCF_000754665.1 Bison bison bison | reverse complement strand
ATTATTGTTGCAAGAAATATGTCTTAATTTTATAATTGAAAAGACAAATGCCTGCACACATACTTATTTGGTATGCTAATTTTCATGTAGGAATTAAAAGAGCGGAAGCTTCCTTTTGTGATTCTTATTTTTATTTCCTGTGTGAGCAATGATGAGATAACAGTTATGCTGAAGTTTTTATAACTTTAGGGCCATATTTACTACCTTTACATGTTTTGTAATTTGTTCTCACAATCTTATAGCTCAATGTGCACTATAAAATTAGCATCAAAAATAAAGTCTGAATAGTTTAATGCCAAAACTTTTGCTATTTTGTTTACTCACTAAATATGTATTAATTATTTTAGTATTACCTTTTCAGCAATTGGTAGAATTAAAAAGCCATGAAAATAACTTTGATAAAGTTCCAATAAGTAATAACTTAAAAACTACCTGGTTAATGACAGTAAGATATTGATCCTTTTAAAAATTTGAAAATACGGGCTCCAATTTGGATCATAGAGAAAGTTTCCTGTGTTGGGAAGTGCACACAATAAATATGCTATATGTATATTTAGATCAGTCTTCCCAGGGGGCACTAGTGGTAGAGAACCCGCCTGCCAATGCAGGACATGTTGAAGACAGGGGTTCGATCCCTGAGTCAGGAAGATCACCTGAAGGAGGGCAAGCCAATCCCTGGACTGCCTGGGAAATCCCATGGACAGAGGAACCTGGTGAGCTATGGTCCATAGGTTCACAAAGAGTCAGACACAACTGAAGCCAACTTAGCACACACACATATTTAGATCATAGCAGAACCCTTTTGGGCACTCAGTTTTTGACTCTAGTTTTCATGGTGGCTGAGACTATTTCAAAAAGTCACAGTCCTCATTTACAGCACAGAAGTCAGAATCATGAGCAACAGCGCCATTTCTACCAAGTAGATGTCTGTTAAGGTTTGTATGGTTTTACTGCCTGCATTGGTTATCATGTTGCTATGTTCCATGGGTTCTCTAGGCAAATTGTGAATAAATGCCACATTTCATCTGACAGTCTTATGTGTCTACCCTTACCTTTTCATTCCCCTTTGTATTCTTCTCTTTTTCTCATTATTTTTTCCCTTATTTCCTTCTTTGTATGTTTCCTCTGTCTCCCTTCCTCCCTCAACCTTTCTTTTCTTCTGGTTTGTTCATTTCCTTCACCTGCGAATTCTCTTACTTTATCCCCTTCTTTTTTTCTATTTCCTTCCCTTCTTTTAAATTCTTCTCTTATTTCACTGAGTTTTTCCTTTTCTTGACTTTGGTATCTTACCTGCAAAATCTTGGAACTAGATAAATTAACTACTACCATAATTCCCAAAACAGGCTTTTTAAGATTTAAAACTACCATAGAATCTATTTTTCTCATGAAGCGTTAAATAAATACTACATGGGAGTGGGTAGCTATAGGTAATCAAGATTTTTTTTTACATGAGGTAAATATACAGGACTTGGAGAAATTAATGGATGTAAGATTAGAAGAAATTATGACATGGCACATTTTAATTAATAGGTGGAATGTAAATAAAAGTGGATTGATTGCATACAGCAGATAATAATTCTTCCCCATTATAATCAGCAGCCATTCTATTCCTTCTTGAACTAACTGAATTCTATACATTCCTAGTGCTAACTCTATATTCTTTAGAGGGGCCAGCCCCTCTCTGGCCCTAGGGAGTGAACTGTAGTTGGAATGAGTGGGCATGAGATGCAGTTTCAGATAATTAGTGATGGTAGGGGGCATACCATAAGGCTCTAGGAAAGGTTTCCTTGAGTTTTATAACATTTTCCAAAGAGACTTTTAAATAGTTCCTCTTTTGCAACTTATCAGTGACATGTCAGTGTGTGGCACATAAAATTTTGTCACCTCCCTAGGGCTGTGAGGGAGACTAAGCTGAGAAGAACATGCTGAGGGTTACAGACTGTAAAAATTGCAGGTACTTGGGTCTTTAAAGAAAGTATTAACTCACTGTATTAATTTTTATTATTGCCCTGTTTCAGATTTCTGATAATGTAAGATCATGCTAAACCTTGTCAGTTAAGCTTTTTGGAGTCATTTCCAAGTTATTTGTAATCACAGACTTTATAACAATGTCATAGCAGAAAATATTATCCTATAGATAATAAGATGTTTTGCTGGGGAAGTCAAAGTCGATTTTCGTCAAGGAAACTGACATTAAGAAAAGCCATGTAACTGAATTCCTTGAGGAGAGTTTAGATGTGAAAGGCTTGGCAGTATGGACTGATAGTGATGTCCTGTGCTGTGCTTAGTCACTCAGTCATGTCCAACTCTTAAAGACCCCATGGACCATAGCCTGCCAGGCTCCTCTGTCCATGGGAATTTTCCAGGCAAGAATACTGGAGTGAGTTGCCATGCCTTCCTCCAGGTGACCTTCCCATCCAAGAGATCAAATCCAGGTCTCCTGCATTGCAGGCAGGTTCTTTACCATCTGAGCCATGAGGGAAGCCAAATAGTGATGTCCTAAATAGTTGATGCTTTTGAACTGTGGTGTTGGAGAAGACTCTTGAGAGTCCCTTAGACTGCAACGAGATCCAACCAGTCAATTCTGAAGGAGATCAGCCCTGGAGTTTCTTTGGAAGGAATGATGCTAAAGCTGAAAGTCCAGTACTTTGGCCACCTCATGCGAAGAGATGACTCATTGGCAAAGACTCTGATGCTGGGAGGGATTGGGGGCAGGAGAAGAAGGGTATGACAGAGGATGAGATGGCTGGATGGCATCACTGACTCTATGGACATGAGTCTGAGTGAACTCTGGGA
>NW_011494807.1:1774661-1775470 GCF_000754665.1 Bison bison bison | reverse complement strand
ACAAAATAAAGTCTGTCACTGTTTCCATTGTTTCCCCATCTATTTGCCATTGGGCAATGGGAATTGATGCCATGATTTTAGTTTTTTGAATGTTGAGTTTTAAGCCAACTTTTTCACTCTCCTCTTTCACTTTTATCAAGAGGCTCTTTAGTTCCTCTTCGCTTTCTGCCATAAGGGTGGTGTTATCTGCATATCTAAGGTTATTGATATTTCTCTTGGCAATCTTGATTCCAAGCTTGTACTTCATCCAGCTTGTCATTTTGCATGATGTACTCTGACTATAAATAAGCAGGGTGACAATATACAGCCTTGACGTACTCCTTTTCCTATTTGGAACCAGTCCCTTGTTCCATGTCTGGTTCTATTGTTTCTTGACCTGCATACAGATTTCTCAGGAGGCAGATAAAGTGGTCTGGTACTCCCATCTCTCTTAAGAATTTTCCACAGTTTGTTGTCATCTACACAGTCAAAGATTTTAGCATAGTCAATGAAGCAGAAGTAGAAGTTTTTCTGGAATTCTCTTGCTTTTTCTATGATTCAACAGCTGTTGGCAATTTGATCTCTGGTTCCTCTGCCTTTTCTAAATCCAGCTTGAACATTGAAAGTTCTCAGTTCACATACTGTTGAAGCCTAGCTTGGAGAATTTTGAGCATTGCTTTGCTAGCGTGTGAGATGAGTGCAGTTGTGCAGTAGTTTAAACATTCTTTGGCACTGCCTTTAAAGATTTGCCCATTCTACACTTTCACATAAAGGTAATCACATAATACACGGTCTTCTGTGACTGACTTCTTTCACTTAGCATAAGTGTT
>NW_011494807.1:1773332-1774561 GCF_000754665.1 Bison bison bison | reverse complement strand
GATGAGATGGCTGGATGGCATCACTGACTCTATGGATGTGAGTCTGAGTGAACTCTGGGAGTTGGTGATGGACAGGGAGGCCTGGTGTGCTGCCATTCATGGGGTCGCAAAGAGTTGGACACGACTGAACGACTGGACTGAACTGAACTGAACTAAATAGTGGGGAAAAACCTGATGAATAAAGTTTTAGAGTGATTATTGTATCAGTTACTTATAAAATAGATTGGAATGTAAGGATCTAGATATTTAGGAAGACGTGAGTATATATACTTTGAGTCTCTGTGACATGCAGCTGAAACAATTTCCATTAATAAGATATCAGAGGTTTTTTTGTTGTTGCTATTGTTGTTTGTTTTAAAGCAGAAATTCTGTTGAGATGGCTTAGGTAAAATTTGATGCAGGGGAATATAAACTAAAATAGTTACTACCTTTATGGCCATTCATTTTTTAAAAAGTTCAGATATGCTTCACGTACTATGTAATTCCCTAATGTACACTATACAGTTCAGTTTGGTTTAATATATTCACAGGATGAACCACCATCATCAAAACCTTATTTTAGAGCATTTTCATCACCCTGCCTCATGAAAATCCTATTCCTGTTACCAGTTATTCCCAAGTCCTTCTCTGCTGTCACTGCCCTTCCTACCTTAGCCACAGAAAAATACTACTCTGTCAGTTTAGTTCAGTCACTCAGTCATGTCCAATTCTGCAACCCCATGGGCTGCAGCATGCCAGGATTTCCTGTCCATGACCAACTCCCAGAGCTTGCTCAAACTCAAGTCCATTGAGTTGGTGATGCCATCCAACCATCTCATCCTCTGTCGTCCCCTTCTCCTCCTACCTTCAATCCTTCCCAGCATCAGGTTCTTTTCCAATGAGTCAGTTCTTCCCATCAGGTGGCCAAAGTATTGGAACTTCAGTATCAGTCTTTCCAGTGAATATTCAGAACTGATTTCATTTAGGATTGACTAGTTTGATCTCCTTGCAGTCCATGGGACTTGCAAGAGTCTTCTCCAACACCACAGTTCAAAAACATCAGTTCTTTGACTCTCATCTTTCTTCATGGTCCAACTCTCACATCCATACATGGCTACTAGAAAAACCATAGCTTTGACTAGGTGGACCTTTATAAGCAAAGTATTGTCTCTGCTTTTTAATATGCTGTCTAGGTTGGTCATAGCTTTTCTTCCAAGGAGAAAGCATCTTTTAATTTCATGGCTGCAGTA
>NW_011494807.1:1772711-1773232 GCF_000754665.1 Bison bison bison | reverse complement strand
ATTCCTGTTACCAGTTATTCCCAAGTCCTTCTCTGCTGTCACTGCCCTTCCTACCTTAGCCACAGAAAAATACTACTCTGTCAGTTTAGTTCAGTCACTCAGTCATGTCCAATTCTGCAACCCCATGGGCTGCAGCATGCCAGGATTTCCTGTCCATGACCAACTCCCAGAGCTTGCTCAAACTCAAGTCCATTGAGTTGGTGATGCCATCCAACCATCTCATCCTCTGTCATCCCCTTCTCCACCTGCCTTCAGTCTTTCCCAGCATCAGGGAAAGATTCTTCTCCAATGGATCAGTTCTTCATATCAGGTGGCCAAAGTATTGGAGCTTCAACTTCAGCATCAGTCCTTCCAATGAATATTGAGGACTGATTTCCTTTAGGATTGACTGGTTTGATCTTGAAATCCAAGGGACTCTCAAGAATCTTCTCCAAAATCACAGTTCAAAAGCATCAATTCTTCAGCATGCAGCTTTCTTTATGGTCAAAGTCTTATATCCATACATGACTACTGGAAAAACC
>NW_011494807.1:1772052-1772611 GCF_000754665.1 Bison bison bison | reverse complement strand
CCTCCCTGTCCATCACCAACTCCCAGAGTTCACTCAGACTCATGTCCATCGAATCAGTGATGCCATCCAGCCATCTCATCCTCTGTCGTTCCCTTCTCCTCCTGCCCCCAATCCCTCCCAGCATCAGGGTCTTTTCCAATGAGTCAACTCTTCGCATGAGGTGGCCAAAGTACTGGAGTTTCAGCTTTAGCATCATTCCTTCCAAAGAAATCCCAGGGCTGATCTCCTTCAGAATGGACTGGTTGGATCTCCTTGCAGTCCAAGGGACTCTCAAGAGTCTTCTCCAACACCACAGTTCAAAAGCATCAATTCTTTGGCGCTCAGCCTTCTTCACAGTCCAACTCTCACATCCATACATGACCATATTACATCATCACTAATGATGTTGATTATCTTCTTGTTCTTATTGGCCATTTGTACATCTTCTTTGGGAAATTTTCTATTAAAATCATTTAACAAGTTTTAATTTTCATGAATTTTCTGTGGTTTGTCATTTTACTTTCTTGTTGATGTACTTTGAAGCAGAAATGATCTTAATTTTGATGAAGTCCTATTTATG
>NW_011494807.1:1771144-1771952 GCF_000754665.1 Bison bison bison | reverse complement strand
CTTTGGCACTGCATTTAAAGATTTGCCCATTCTACACTTTCACATAAAGGTAATCACATAATACACAGTCTTCTGTGACTGACTTCTTTCACTTAGCATAAGTGTTCTCGAAGTTCAGTCATGTAGCTTCATTCCTCTATTGTTGATGGACAATTCATTAGTTGATGGACATTTTGCCTGTTTCCACTTTTTGTTTTTTATGAATAATTTTTCTATCTATAGTCATGCACAAGTTTGTGTGGACATATGTTTGTAGTTCTTTTGAATGCATGCCTAGGAGTGAAATTGTTGGGTCATCATGGTAAAGAATGCACCTGCAATGCAGGAGACCCGGTTTGATTCCTTGGTCAGGAAGATCTGTTGGAGAAGGGATAGGCTACCTAATCCAGTATTGTTTAGCTACCCTTGTGGCTCAGCTGGTAAAGAATCCGCCTGCCTGGGTTGGGAAGATCCCCTAGAGAAGGGAAAGGCTACACACTCCAGTATTCTGGCCTGGAGAATTCCATGGACTGGATAGCCCATGCAGTTGCAAGAGTTGGCCATCACTGAGTGACTTTCACTGGTAACTCTATGCTTCAAATGTGAGGAACTAAATATATTATTTTAAAAGTGGCTGTACCATTTTGCATCTGCACCAGCAAAGTGTAAGAGTTCCAATATTCCATTTCCTCACCAACACTTGCTATTTTCATTTCAATTGTAGAGATCCTGGTGAATGTTAAATGATATTCAGTTCAGTTCATTCGCTCAGTCATGTCCAACTCTTTGCGACCCCATGAATCGCAGCACGCCAGGCCTCCCTGTCCAT
>NW_011494807.1:1770905-1771044 GCF_000754665.1 Bison bison bison | reverse complement strand
CCCATCTATTTGCCATTGGGCAATGGGAATTGATGCCATGATTTTAGTTTTTTGAATGTTGAGTTTTAAACCAACTTTTTCACTCTCCTCTTTCACTTTTATCAAGAGGCTCTTTAGTTCCTCTTCGCTTTCTGCCATA
>NW_011494807.1:1759781-1770805 GCF_000754665.1 Bison bison bison | reverse complement strand
GCGCTGAGCCTTCTTCACAGTCCAACTCTCACATCCATACGTGACCATATTACATCATCACTAATGATGTTGAGTATCTTCTTGTTCTTATTGGCCATTTGTACATCTTTTTTGGGAAATTTTCTATTAAAATCATTTATCAAGTTTTAATTTTCATGAATTTTCTGTGGTTTGTCATTTTACTTTCTTGTTGATGTACTTTGAAGCAGAAATGATCTTAATTTTGATGAAGTCCTATTTATGAATTTTTTGTTTTGATGCTGTTCTTTCAGTGTGGTATCCAAGCAACTATGCTTAATCCAATGTTGTGAAGATTTTCCTCCTTTCTCCTAGAAGTTTTATTGTTTCATTCTTTATTTAAGACTATGATCCAGTGTTTTTGATATGTGATGTAAGGAAAGAGTCCAAATTCATTCTTTTGCATGTAGACATCTAGTTTCCCAGCATTGTTTGTTGAAAAAATACTTCTTTGTAATGTAACTACTTTGGAATTCTTCCCATTAAGTGTTGAGTCTCTTTCCTACACCTTAAATCATGGCTCGCCTTTTGACATAATTTTTGTAAGAGAGGTGTCCACTAGTTTTCTTACTCTGCCATTCCAGACTCTGGCCCTTCGATTTCGAAACAATTTTTTAAAGAAAAAAGAAAAATGAAATTGGATTTGTGAAAATGCTTATAATGTAAGATAATTATGCATTAATATGGCTTCCCTGGTAGCTCAGCAGTAAAGAATCTGCCTGCAACAGAGGAGACCGCCTCCAGAGGAACAGACACGGGTTCAATCCCCGGGTCAGGAAGATCCCCTGGAGAAGGAAATGACAACCCACTCCAGTATACTTGCCTGGGAAATCCCATGGACACAGGAACCTGGTGGGCTACAGTCCATGGGGTCACAGAGTTGGACACGACTAAGCATATACTAACACTAACTTTAATGCATTAATATGTAAAAAAAAAATTGTGTATATAAGAATACTGTAGAGAAGAAAAGATGAGACCTTTTGAAGAGAATATAATTAAATTTATTCCTCTTGGAATTAAATTTTAAAAAATAGGATTTTTTAAAATGTTGGTCTATCATTTGGAAGTACAAAAAATGCTTCTTAGTTTTCCTAAATATTTCTTGGTTTGTTATTTTTAAAAAATAGCATGAATTAATATGAGTATTAACATGTCACCATTAATTTTTCAATGCTATGAATAGACACTATTAAGTATTATTCAAAACATTTAGAGTTTTGAGCCAGTCTTGCCAAAAAGGCAATTGTATATCATCTGGCAGTTGCTGAAAACTAAGTTGCAAACTTTGCCAGCTGAAACATGTGATTATGGGTTAAACTGTGAAAGCTGCATAAGCAAGCAGCAAAAAATCTCTTTATATATTAAGTTTTGATGATGGAAAGAATATAATTCTGCACAGTATAAACAACTAGTATCTTGATCTCAAAATGTGACACATTACACTGATCTTCAACTTTGGACAAAGTTTACAGTCTTGCAATAGGAGGAATGAAAATACTGGTTTATGGATTTTCACATGTCGTTGTGTGTAACTTGTTGAAGTGAGTTATTTACTTTTTATTTTCTTATCAATGTCTATGCCAAATATGTTGTATGTGACTCTCAGTGAGTCCTTTGAATTATCTTTTATGGCTCCTTTGATTTTTTTTTTTTTTGGTATCAGTAGTAAAAAAACTGTTTCTTTTTGACAGCTAGTGTGTATTTCACTTATCATATTGGAAGAGCAATCATTGTCAAGTATCTATCATCAGTGACAAAATGTACATTAAGTATATGTTATGGAATAAATGTGGAGAAGGATGGCAACCCACTCCAGTATTCTTGCCTAGAGAATCCAGTGGACAGAGGAGCCTGGTGGGGTGCTGTCCATAGGGTTGCACAGAGTTGGACACGACTGAAGCAACTTAGCATGTGTGGAATAAATGTCCAGCCAGATACACAGCTGATTAGATAACTTTAAATAGTGTTTGAGACATAAATTTTGGGTTTTAACCCATAAGTGAAATATTTACTACTGAATGTCTAGGAAAGGTATTAATCAGAAGTTAGTTTTGTGTTCAAAACCAGAGGGGCATCCTCAAAATAGAGCACTGAGATCTGAATCCTACAGTGAGTTGCCAAAGCCAACGTTAAGGGCATATTTTTCCATGAGATTGGCCTCAGTTCACACACACAGGTTCAGGGGTTCTTGGTGCCACCTTTATTTCTCACCAGCTGGTTACAAATTTTGGAGTTCACATACACACACATACACACACAATTGATTTTATGTCTTTGGAGAATACTGAGTAATATAAATACTATGTATATATGTGACTAATATAAATATGGTGTTTTGGCCTCTATAGAGTCTCAAATTTAGGGATGCTTGACTGAGCGACTTCACTTTCACTTTTCACTTTCGTGCATTGGAGAAGGAAATGGCAACCCACTCCAATGTTCTTGCCTGGAGAATCCCAGGGACAGGGGAGCCTGGCGGGCTGCCATCTATGGGGTCACACAGAGTCGGACACGACTGAAGCGACTTAGCAGCAGCAGCAGCAATCTATCTTTGATAGGTAATTTTGAAACTTTTTTAGTATAAATAAAACAAAATGTCTTTTAAACTGATGCATCTTCTTTGTAGGATAGATGGTTTTTGAGTTTGTGATTGTAAACAAAGGAAAATCTCAATCTGCAAAGAGTCAATAACTAGATTTACTCTACTTTTATTTCCTCTACAGTTTTCCAACTGTTTTTTCCTCTACAGTTTTCCAACTAGTTTTTGCTGTTTTCCAGAGATAAGATTCTTTAGAGAAGGATTTTTTGTTTGTTTGTTTATTATTATTTTTATTATTTCTGGAAAGGGTTGTGCATAGCTACTAAAACTATTTGCTTTCATTGTAAAGGTATAAAGGAAATACAATTATATGTTTTTAAAGGAGTTTTCAGGTCTTAAATTAAAAAAAACTATTTTAGAGTTGCTATAATAGGAGATACAGAGTATTGGAAAAAATGGTAACCTTTTCTCAATATAGTCAGTGTTGCTCTCAAGATGTGGGGAAATTGAATTAACAGATGTGACAGCTGACAACTGTATATTTCTTGGATTATTGAAGTAATAACATGTCAAGTTACTCATTCCTGAAGTGAGGAGATCAATTAAATTTTTCCTGGCTTCCTGCTCTCTTGCGTTGAAAGTTTTCTGCCCTGTAGAATTTTTGTAACTCCCTGGAGGATTCAGCCACTTTTTAATTGAAGGAAATGAAAGGATTTTTCTTTTCCAATAAAATCATGCACATTCCAGAGGTTTAACATGATTTATTGAATGAATGAATGATTTAGTTTAGAGATAAAATAAATACTGGACCAAATTTGAGAACCAAATATCTGAGTAGATGAGATTGTGAAACTTTCCTTCATGGTATCAAACTGTCTTAATTGATCATTAAACTATTCTACCCACTACCTCCTTCTGTAATGGAACTTTTATGATGAAAAAGATGTGGCATTGCCCCAGCCCTGCAGTATCTGAATGGGCAGCAACTGTGTTTAAAAGCAGAGAGAAACCTGTCACCCATCAGTGCTCCCTTCAGTTTGTGATTATTACTTGAGATTAGCCCTTTACTTAGGTAATAAGTCATATACTTACTAAAGCAATGCCTGAAATGAATGAAGGCATGCTAGCTATTAATTTTTACTGCTGTATTCTTTCTTCTAAGTTGTCAATGGCTGGGAGATTTGAACAAACAATAACAGAAATGGCTTTGCATTGACCAATTAATGGTACCTCAGTGTTTCTCTCTAGATGATCATCTTTACATGACTCATTTCCTTTGAGGAAAAAGCTTGCTTCCAGATGTCCTCTCATTATCTTCCTCTGTCTTTTCCTCACTTAAAGGACATCTGCTGTGACATTTTGTCCTTTCTGACTCTGAGTTGAGTGGCCAATGTTAATTGGTTTCCATTAAGTGGTGGCTAGTCTCATCTAGCTCTTGGGAACATTTTACCAGGACTCATTGTCGAAGTTCATGGCCACCAATGTACTTCCAGTCAGGAAGTCCTTGCACACTGCAACCTCTTTGCCCTGAACTCAATCCTCAATGGGTAATGGCTTGCCCATTCATTCAATAATTTTGTGTGTTCTCCTTAAGCAAATAAAGGGAGAACATTTAGATAATCTTCACACTGTATCCAGGATGTAGGGAAAAAGCTGTTCACCTCCCTGTGATAATGCATGCGTAGATGCTGAGTCTCTTCAGTCATGTCCAACTCTTTGCAACCCAATGAACATAGCCCACCAGGCTCTTCTATCCATGGAATTATCCAGGCAAGGACCCTGGAGTGGGTTGCCACTCCCTTCTCCAGGGGTTTTTCCCAACCCAGGGATCACACCAGCATCTCTCATATCTCCTGCATTGGCAGGTGGGTTCTTTACCACTAGCACTGCCTGGACTGAGGCATGTATCTTGTGCACCTTGGGAAGTAATCTCAAAATAAATACTGAGCTACCTTTGGAATCCTAATCCTTACCCTTGTTATCCTTAGGGAAGTAGGCTATAGCCCAAAGTATCTTCTTATCTGCTCATTTCTATAATCCACACCTTGGGGTTCCTTGGTGGCTCAGATGGTAAAGAATCTGACTGCAATGCAGGAGACCTGGGTTCTTGCTTGGAGAATTCCATGGACAGAGGAGCCTGGCGGGCTATGGTCCATGTGGCAGCAAAGAGTTGGACATGACTAAGTGACTTTTATTTCATGAGCCACACCTTAGGCTTTAACCTTAAGGCAGATAGATGGCACAGAAGCCTAGAAAGTACTGTGACAACTAAATTCTTCAATTGTCTTTTATATCTCATTTTCCCAAACTCCTTAAGGTCATGACGTAGGCCTCTTATTCTTTGCAGGAACTTCTTCTGTATCTTCTTTCTTTCCACTGACACAAAGTTTCTTAAATTTTCCTTAATGCATTATAGGACAGAAAGAAAATATTGGAATACTACTAATAAGGGCACACCTATAGGGAAGGAAGTATTTTAAAAATAGTTTTTACATGATGTTCTTGCTTGTCTAGGGAAATCCCCTGTTGCTGGAGAACATTTATTGTCATCCAGATATGCCCCTACTTCTGAGAAGGAAGAAATGGGTAGATTTCTTTATCTCAGTTCCCAATCTCTAGTTTTCAAGATGTGTCTGTGTTAAACCTGGATTCTAAGTGAAATGATTGCCTCTTAGAAGTAGGGGCACTAATCAATCTCCAGGGAAATTGACTTCTAAGTACTAGGTCAAAAAATACTTTGCCCCATCACAGAGGCATGTAAAATATTCATTGGAGAAAAAGAAGTCTCAGGTTCTAGCAGTAAGCCATATGAAGAGTTGTCACTGCTTAAAGATACAAGTAACAGAGTCTGGCAGCCCAACTCTAATCTTGAAGTCTGCATTGGCTACACATTAGAATCACCTAGGGAGGTTAAAAAAAAAAAAAAAAAGCAAGCACAACACAGGACACATCCAGACCACCTGAATCATAATGTCAGGTGGGATGTGTTTTGTAAAAAAGTTCACCAAGTGGTTCTTTGTATATGAGTCTTAAGAGCTGTTGAAGCCATTGTCTAGTCTCTGGTCCTAGCTCCTGGGGACCTGGTTGTAAGTGGGATTTGTTTTGCAGGAGTCATAGAATCTATTTTCTGGTTTGACTGGAATTTTCCAACCTACCTAAATTTTTGCATTTTTGGCTTTGGGTCCTCTTTCTGACCTGCTGTGGAACTTTCTTTTGTCATACAAAGCGCGAGTACAGACAGATGGAGCCCCAATTATTTAATGGGTGGAGTTTTTGTAGTTGGAATTGCATTCAGGATTTCCAAATTTAGAGCATCCAAAGGGAGCTTGCCAATGAATGTTCCTCCCTACCTCTTTCTGTCTCTTATTCCGTATTGCCTATTTTCTCTTTGATTCTACACACTTGATATCACAGGGTTACATCTCAGGCCTCAAGATGCTTAGCTTGCTTATTTTAATCCAAAATGGGAACACATACTGTGAGATTTTAAAGAATCTCAGAGAATCTCTTACATGTATTTCATTTCCTATAACTCATTCAGTACCTCAGGTTGCTGGGAAAGGTGGGAGATGGGAAAAAGGAGACGGCTCTTAAAACCTGTTTAAATAATACTACCTGTTGTTAGTCTCAGCCTTCGGGGGGCAAATGCTATGTCTTGGAGATTTTCTCACCTCTTCCTTTTCTTTTTTTTCCTCCTGATAGGAGACTTACTTGGCTGCAAGGAGATGGAACTGGGCTTTTGGAGGACAGATTCCCTTTTTTTTTTTTCTGGTTTCTGGTGTCCGCTGTTTCATCCCCTGTATTGCTGTCCAACAAGATGATCCTGCTTTTATCTGACATTTCACAGGTTTCTGTGACTGAGATCTATAGTCACACTGTTGGCATCCTGCTATAAAGATATCTCTCATTATATACTTCTTCTCAATCTCATGACTTCAGTGACCCACTGGAATCTTTCAACACTTCTCTGTCCATTCACTGGGGCATGTGCACCCTTGGACGTCCTGAGCACTGTATGTAGACTGTGGGGAGTCATGAGGTTTATCTTAGTCTCATTCATCTCCGGAGAAGGCGATGGCACCCCGCTCCAGTACTCTTGCCTGGAAAATCCCATGGACAGAGGAGCCTGGTAGGCTGCAGTCCATGGGATTGTGAAGAGTCGGACACAACTGAGCGATTTCACTTTCACTTTTTACTTTTCATGCATTGGAGAAGGAAATGGCAACCCACTCCAGTGTTCTTGCCTGGAGAATCCCTGGGACGGGGGAGCCTGGCGGACTGCCGTCTATGGGGTCGCACAGAGTCGGACACGACTGAAGCGACTTAGCAGCAGCAGCAGCAGCGTTCATCTCCACACCTTCCTCCATCTAGTGCCATTATACCTCATATTGGATTTAAGGGTAAGTTCAGTGTTGGTCTTCCCCCAGAAGTTAAGTTCTCACATAGGTTACACCTTGGGAATTATGTCACTTGCTCTGGGATTCTCAGTTTCCCACATACTGTTAATGCCTGACATTAAAGTTTAGCCCCACAAAGTCAGTAACAGTAACTCTGCTGACCTGTTTTCTCACATCTGTCACCTCCTTTCCCATTATACCCTCAGACCAGAATGAATGGGATTTCTACTTTTTTATATTTAGAGAGGCCTCCCTGTTATTTCATACCCTCCTCTTCTCAAGAACACTGAGCCCTGTGACTCAGCATTAAATGTAGTTGAGTTGGAGGATAAGATAAACTCATCTGATGATAAGAGAACACATTCCAAAAAGAATTTTTATCTGTCAAATGCACATTCTTGAAAATCATGCTTCTCTTTGAGCTTTGCTGGCAAAGATACCTGCAGCTAGCAGGGATGTTCTTCATGATTTCCTAAACTTCCCACCCCCTGGGCTTTTTAGCCCTGACTCTACTACCAAAGGCATTTACCACAAATATTTTAGCATATATAATTAATTTAGCAAATATACTGAGTGTGTGCTATATATCAAGCACTATTCTTAGAAGATAATTAAATAGTGATCAAGACTAAGTTGGTCAAAGAAACCAGGAGGCATTCTACTTGAGTTAATAACACAAAGGAAGTGACTGACAGTTGAAGAGATGCTTGAAGAATACAAAGAAGGCTCCTATCCTTGAGAAACTTGAAGCTTAGATGGCCAGGGAGACATTTTATGTATTTAATGTGGGAATGGTCCAAAGAGGTTTTATGGAAGCTTAAAAGAAAACATGGCTAATTCTGCCTGGGACAGTTTAAAAGCAATGATTTCTTGGAAACTCTTGAATACTAAACTTATTTTTGCCTTAAGTAAGGCAAGTCTAGTTAGCATAACATGATTGGTTTTGCTGACAACCATTTACTCAAGTTGATCTGTTTTTTGGCTGCCCTTAAATTGGCAGACCTGAACTCATTATCATTCAGACCTGAAATACCACATATTTCTCACTCTTGCTCTCAGCTTTTTAAAGTTATTTTTCTGTGAATTGGAAGGCAAGGACAACTTAATGTGAAGGATACAGTTCACTGAAAATTTAGTTGATATTATATATAAGCTTAATACAATTACCATTAAGAGGGTTACACTATTTAATTTTAAATTCACTTAAGAATGTTATAAGTGAGAAAAGTCTGGACCAGGCAAAAAGATGAGACAAACAGTGCTGATTCTTACCAGTATCAGTATTCCTTCTCTTTTGGGGGCATACAGACCGTATTTCTAAATTTGTCTTTCAATCACATACAGTAGTCTGACTGACTTCTGACTGTGGTCACACAGGAAAGAGGTGGTAAAGCTAAGATGTGAACTCAAGTATCCTGGCTTCTAAGTGGCACTAGCAGTAAAGAACCTGCCTGCCAATGTAAGAGATGTAAGGATGCAGGTTCGATCCCTGACTCAGGAAGGATCCCCTGGAGGAGGAAACAGCAACCCACTCCAGTATTCTTGCCTGGAGGATCCCACGGGCAGAGGAGCTTGGTGGGCTACAGTCCATAGCATCACAAAGAGTCGGACACGACCAAAGTGACTTAGCAGGCAAACACATTCTGACTTCTGTTCCGTTGCCTTTAATAAGCTAATTGTAATTCTAGGCCTTAACCAAGTATAGTGTGATTAAGGCACTGAAGATAGTTGAGTGTGCCCAGGTGGCAGAAGATAAGAGAGAGGATATTAGAAGATGAAGTTGGAATTGTGTAGAGCCATATAGACCATAAAAACTTGGGATTTTATTATAAGAGCAATAAGAAATTAGTGATAAAAATCTCATTTGTGATTTTAACATAACACTGTGCCATGTAGCAAATGAATTATATGAGACTAAGAGAACTGTTTCAGTGGCCCATGTAAGCAATAATAGCTTACAAAAGTAGTATGGTAAAAATGGAGAGAAATGAATTGGATTTATTTATATGTTGAAGATAGAGCCAATAAGGCTTTCTGTTGGATTGGGAAGAAACTGAGGAGGAAAAAGACAGAATCAAGGGTAATAATTAAAATTTTTAGCTTTAAGCATGAAGGGATAGATAGTGGTGCATTTACTAAAATAGTGAAAATTGGGAGAAGAATAGGTTAGGGTTAAAATCAATAGTGTTTTTTGTTTTTTTTTTTCTTTGAACAAAGAGGCCTAGGATAAATATCCAGTTAGAAATCTATACATCTGGAGTATTTTAAAGAGTCTGAGCCTAGAGGTGTACATTTGGGTGTAGTTAGCACTGAGAAGGCAATGGCACCCCACTCCAGTACTTTTGCCTGGAAAATCCCATGGATGGAGGAGCCTGGCAGACTGCAGTCCATGGGGTCGCTAAGAGTCGGACACGACTGAGCGACTTTGCTTTCACTTTTCACTTTCATGCATTGGAGAAGGAAATGGCAACCCACTCCAGTGTTCTTGCCTGGAGAATCCCAGGGACAGGGGAGCCTGGTGGCTGCCGTCTATGGCGTCACACAGAGTTGGACACGACTGAAGTGACTTAGCATAACATAGCATAGCATAGCACTGAGAAGGCAATGGCACCCCACTCTAGTACTCTTGCCTGGAAAATCCCATGGAGCCTGGTAGGCTGCAGTCCACGGGGTCGCGAAGAGCCGGACATAACTAGGCGACTTGACTTTCACTTTTCACTTTCATGCATTGGAGAAGGAAATGGCAACCCACTCCAGTGTTCTTGCCTGGAGAATCCCAGGGATGGCGGAGCCTGGTGGGCTGCCATCTATGGGGTCGCACAGAGTCAGACACGACTGAAGCGACTTAGCAGCAGCAGCAGCAACACTGAGAAGGAAGTTTTAGTCATTGGGCTAAATAAGGTTAGCTACAAAGATATATGGCAAAACCAATACAATATTGTAAAGTTAAAAAAATAATAAAATAAAATAAAATAAAATTTAAACAAACAAACAAAAAGTGTCCCAACTTGGTTTGAGCAGAAATATTTGAGCAGAAATAGTGTGACTTGCAAAGAAGGCTGGTCAAGTGGGGTCAGACAAGAAAGAGAAAAAGTAGGAGAGAGTATAAGTGAACATGAACATTTCAAGGAGGAAATGCTCCTGAAATGTCAATTAAGATGAAGACATAGATGTTACCCTTGGACCTGGTATCAAAGAAGACATTTTGATAAAGTCATTTATCTGTGTTTTAAACAGATTTACTGAAGTAAAATTGAGATACAGTAAATAAACTTCTCATATTTAAAATGTAATCTACTACTTGAAAAATTTTGATGTTAAGCATACATCCATGAGGGCTTCCCAGGTGGCACTAGTGGTAAAGAACCTGCCTGCCACTGCAGGAGATGTAAGAGATGCAGGTTTGATCCCTGGGTCGGGAAGATGCCCTGGAGGAGGGCAGGGCAACCCACTCCAGTATTCTTGACTGGAGTATCCCCATGGACAGAGGAACCTGGCAGGCTACAGTCCATAGGGTTCCCTGGAGTGAGACACAACTGAAGCAACTTAGCAGGCGTATGTCCATGGAGCTATCTCTGTGACCAAGATAATTAACGTATTTGTGCTCCTGAGTTTTGTTCCCCTGAATAGTTCTTCCCCTCTCTTCCTCCCTAGGAGGAATTTGTCACATCCTTGAATTTGTCCTCATCCTTTTGTCCTCGGCTAAGCAAATGCAGAGTTCCAAAGAATAGCAAGAAGAGATAAGAAAGCCTTCTTCAGCGATCAATGCAAAGAATAGAGGAAAACAACAGAATGGGAAAGACTAGGGATCTCTTCAAGAAAATCAGAGATACCAAAGGAACATTTCATGCAAAGATAAGCTCGATAAAGGACAGAAATCATATGGACCTAACAGAAGCAGAAGATATTAAGAAGAGATGGCAAGAATACACAGAAGAACTGTACAAAAAAGATCTTCTCGACCCAGATAATCACGATGGTGTGATCACTGACCTAGCGCCAGACATCCTGGAATGTGAAGTCAAGTGGGCCTTAGAAAGTATCACTATAAACAAAGCTAGTGGAGA